>NC_064767.1:19756536-20056536 GCF_011397635.1 Epinephelus fuscoguttatus
TAAACTCATTAGTGAACCATGTGCTCTTAAAAATAAGCCAAAATATGTATGTTTTAAAACATTTTTTGCAGCCAGCCTATAGGGTTTTCTCTGCGTTTTGTTCTATTTTTATTATTAAGACAATTAACAAAATATCTTAAATGACTCCTCTGACAAAACTTTGCCACTGTTTTTAAGGTTTTGCAAAAATGATTAAAGATACATTCATTTTAAATATTGAAAGCTGTGTTTATCTGCAGTACAGTAATAAAAGGATGGCATATAAGGAGCATTTAATGACTATTTAAAAAAACAAACAAATTTACAGCACCTTTAAAAATCTTTAACAGCGTGTTTCCTAATAAGACTGCAGTCATTGCACACATCTAATTCGTGCAGGGATTAAAGTCACACCACAGAAATGCTGTCTGCAAACTACTTCAGTATACTCACGGTGCATCGCCGAGAAGGGGTCTGCTTTGCAGTGAATATCCATGGGATAGCAAAGGAAAGAAAGGTAATCGACTGAGGTCGCCGTTTCGCCTCGGTGATGCAGCTTTAAAAGAGTAAAAAAAAACCAAAAAAACAAGGATTTGTAAATTTGGTGCAAAACAGTCCGTGTGCGAGGAGTCCGCGGGGCTGCAGCCGGTGGTCAACTTCTTGTTGCGATGCTAAGTTTTCCTCCTGTTTCAAGTCTGAACTCAAAAGTCTCGCAGAGAGGAGCTGTCAGGTGCAGAGCATGACCCACGCGTGTGCAGAGCGCACCAGTCGCAGCAACATTGACTCAAACCGGGTCAGTGTTTGTGTTTAAAGGACATCATGAGGA
Source organism: Epinephelus fuscoguttatus (assembly GCF_011397635.1). NCBI lineage: Eukaryota > Metazoa > Chordata > Actinopteri > Perciformes > Serranidae > Epinephelus > Epinephelus fuscoguttatus. Next base: position 19,757,342 of record NC_064767.1, read on the forward strand.
AAGCAAAAAAAGAAAGAAAAAGAGTCTCCACGGGGTCCGCTCGGGAATCGGCGGCCGCAAAATCCCTCTCCTCTGGCGGCGTGGAGCACAGGCGGGCTCTGTGGTTTAATCAGATAGGGGCGGAGATGACAACAACATGGACACGGCGAAGTATAGAGCAGTGCGTCCCCCTCTCCTCCGGAATGGGCTGTGCCTGAGCGAAGCTTTGGGCTGAGAATGAAACCCCTCTCCTTGTGTGTCTGTTTCTAAAAGCTGCAGTCCCACAGATCACCCCACCACCACCACCACCCCCTCCACCCTCCTCCTCCTACCTCCATCCCACAGATCCCCTCGCATAGAGATGGATGACTTGTCAGACAAAGGCAATAGATTCCAACACTTTGTGATTCGCCCACGTAAAAACCTGCAGCTCAAATGAGGAGGTCCCTGCATCCGACAGCCAGGAAGGGGAGGGAGACGAAATGGGAAATGATGAGACTTTGGGGTGAAGAATCAAGGAAATTAAAGGCAGGGGGTAGAAGAGAGGTAAAGCACTGTCAGGCTGCTGTATGTTGTTTAAAGCGACGCCTCTCAAATGTTTTCATATGAAGGACTCCCGGCAAAAACACATGATGGGACTGAGACTCACATGGGAAGATTTTTTCTTACTGGCACTCAATTTTTAAAGAATTATTGAAGAGCCTAAAACAAAATATTTAAAATAATCCAAATGATAAATTCTCTATACTTTCTTCTAATTTAAATTATAATGAAATTGAGCTATTTCTCATTTTGCATTTTGCAAACACCCACATAATAACCTACTTTGTGAGCCCCTGGATCAAAGTGTAAAATCTCAGTATCACAGCTTAGTTATTTTGTGCAAACATCAATAGAAATAGGAAAAGTTTTTGCATTAAAATGTACTTAATTTTGGAAAATGTGTCATATTTTTACATGCATTTTTCTAGCTTTCTGTAGCACTCTTTAGAAGTCTTTGCATGTTCTGAGTTCAGCATCATGACACAAAACTAATTTTCCAGTTACCAAACAAACTGTTCCTCATGTCCTGGCTGCATTTAGCTGTTTGTGGTCAGCCAGGATGTGTGTGTGCACGGTGCAGCTCGCAGCCTGCAGAGGGAGAGTCAGTCAGTAGGCCATCACCATCATCATGATCATCATCATCATGCACTCACCGCGCCTGTGTGCTGCATCGCTCTGTAGATGGCGCTCATACAGTAGGTTACACAGCCCGCTGTGCTCGTGCAGGCAGTGAGGAAGGGAGGCAAGGCAGGTAGGCTGATGCTGCCGGGGCTGGTGGGGTCAAAGGTTGGGGGTAAACCTACTGTAGCTGTATTATGCGCCTGTTAATCTCTTCCGGTAAGAACTCAATCTGAGAGGAAACAAAGAGCAAAACAATTAGAGCAGATTCATAGATTTAAAAGTGCTTAAATTGGATGTAGCATGAGGTTAACAATAACTTCTGCATGTCTGTAGCTGTGGGCTGTTTTGCTGAAGTAGCCTAGCTGCAGTTTTTTCCTGCATAATAATAAAAAAATATTTCTTTGCACTGATGGTATCTGCACAGTGTTTGTGAAGAGTGGTGGTAACATGATGCGTAAAACTGCAACCCGCTGTAATTTACTTCAATTAAATATATAAGATATTACTTTACTTTAATAATAATAATATTGATAATAATAATGATAATAATGATGATGTTATTTAAAGGGGTTTGTGGACTCCATGGGCTCCGTGTTGCGTCCAGCTGCCCTCTGGACAAGTTTGAGGACGATTCCTCTTTTTGTTTCTGCTTTTTTGGGGAGGGAGCTTCTGGTACAATATGTAGCACCATGGGCTGTAATTTCACACGTCAGTGCACTTTTGCCCTAAAGCTGCTGCTATTTCCCCCACAACACCCCGATTTGCCCCCCGTACCTCTCCCTGCACTGCCACTATGACGTGCCCGTGTCACGGCGCTACAGCAAAACAAACGGCGTGATAATTAAGAAACTGTTAGTCCTGACTTCACCCCGTTTTAAAAGCGCAGCCACCGAGGACCTAATGCGATTATTGTTTTCGATTTTTTTTGCCTGCATTATACAATAAAGAGCCTCGGCACAGTTGTCACTACAAAAAACAGTTGTAATATATTTCAGACACTAGAAATAATTACAAAAAGGTTCCAGCTTTCCAAACATAGTGTTGTTTTTAATTGATATCAGAGGTGAAATTTAGGCCTGTGTTCTCACTCATGTTTCCTTTAAAAAAAATAAATGTAAATATTAAGTAATATAATAATAAAGCATTTGTTTTTGGTATTTTAATAAGAATATTGAGGTGGAGAGACAGCAGACAGGGCGGGAGGGGAGGATGATGAATTTCCTCGGAGGACAAAACAAATCCTTTTCTTCCGTTTTGTGAAACATATGGCCTGTAACGCGCGTCCACGTCAACAATCGATACTGCTGTTTTTTATCCTGCTGCTGTGTCTTTACTGCGTGTTGGAGACGGTGCAGGGGTGCACAGGCACTTTCATGTCAGCATCACAACCTCACCAACCTCCATTAATTAAAAAATATATGAGGAGATAATGCAAATATATGCTTGTAAATGTGGAAGTTGCAATTAGAGAGTAAAATAAAATATTGATTTTATTTTATTTTTAAACATTTTTTTACATTTTGCTTGAACTGGAACATTTTTGAGGTCCCCTAAGGTCCTCTGACCCCAGTTTTGGTGACACTGCAAACTCACTCCAAGTTCAAAGTTTAACTCTGAGTGTGTGAGGCTTACAAACCAAAGTTTCCTCCTGTGCATGCATTTGTGCATAAATGTTGTATTATTTAGGTGTCATTTTAATAATAGTTTACTTATTTATTATTACAAATATGAGCTTTAAATATATGCAAACAATTTTTGTATAGTACTTATAGACGCCATTATCTCATTGAGAACACGCCCAGGTGTCAGTGAAGTAAACACTCACCTGCTTTAGGTGTGATGCATCAAACACTCTCAGCTCTTGTGCTTATAAAAGCTAATTCTGACAACACTGTAATTCAGCACACATCTCCCCTGGATCTATTTTTCCCCTATTAGTCAAAACATCCGCATGATATCGGGAGTCACTTGTAATACCCCACAATGATTTGGTGTCTCCTGACACCCACAGCCATATGGGTAGGCTATGCCAAACTGCAGGATATCAGCTGCGTCCTTAGATTGCTTATTCATGTGCTTTATAACGGGAGCAGATGGATATCAATTTGACTCTATCCTCGACACCATCGCAGATTGATTTTGTACTTGCTTTTAATTTTGCCATAATTAATTAGATCATTACAACTGTTTTCCATTGATCTTCCCATCTAAACCCAAAATTGAGAGGTGAATTAGATTGTGATCTATGTTTTTCAATTACAGCCTCGAGCTTAGGTGGTGTTGATAGACTATTGAGCAATTATTTGCAACAACAACTATAATAATAATAATAATAATAATAATAATAACATCAAAATAGAATTTCTTGAATTAAAATCTGACATTATCCAATAATCAAAACGAAGTAGAAATGCATGAGTCTCTTCACACTATCGAAGAAAAAGGACACTATTTTTAAAAAGAAAAGAAAAAAATATAAAATAAAAATCCACACACGGGCAGGGAGCCTCCTCACAGTTTTGTCCCACACAGTGCAACCATCACACCTGCAAACAAACACTGACATTAGTATGAGGCAGAGGGAGAAATTCTTACCTGGTCGACCAGCGCTGTGAGGCATGGCTCTCCCCTTGTCTAATGGTGCGTCTCCCCGATGCAGCCCAGTAGATCTGTCCGGCCTCCTGCGCTCCCTCCCCGGCTGGGCGTCGTGCTTCTCCCCGCTGGTTGTCAGAATCTTTGACCGATCATCCAAAACTAAACGGTTTAGGCGACAACAAAAAGCGGAAGCAACCCTGCTCCAATGAACTAGGGATTGATAAAGGAAGAAGAAAAAATAGAAATAGAAATCAAAGAATACAGAGCGTTGCAGGTGCTGAATTAAAGGGAAGTGTAAAACTTGCTTATATTGGGGTTTAAAACTGGAGTTTAGGATTCAGACAGGCAGCAGCTGGAGCAGTGTCTCACTCAGCACCGTGGGTATACATTAAAATACAATATATTTCGCACTCACTGGTATTTAATTTATTTTTCACAACTTGTCATCACTTGCTTTTTCTTTTAAAAGTCTAGTTTATTTACAGTGAATTTATTGAGTTGGATTAAAATGCTGTGAATTTGTTTATGACAGTTTTTGTAACATAAATAATACATGCATGAAATTATCAGAGAATAGACGTGGTGAAGTTTAGAAGCCCCCAAAAATGTCCCACCCCCATGCACACTAAAAATCGATGATAATAATAATTTATTAAAACGAGAAATTATAGCAGAGTTAATGACACGTTCACGTGCAGGGTTATAACAGCTCTGAATACTGGTAAACATTCACAAAATTACAATGAGCCTCTCTCTCTTTCTCTCTCTCTCTCTCTCTCTCACACACACACACACACACACACACTGGTGGTGGAGGTGGGGGCAGAGAGGAAAAAACATCATTACAAAAGTGAGAATCAGGATTCAGTTAATACTTATTTATTAATTTTCAGAATTTAATTCAAGTGCACTTTGTCACTCAGTGGTCCGATCACATCTCTTATTTTGAGATTATACATTTATTTATTTTCCATCTTATCAAACACCTTGACCGCTGCCTCTGAAACACTTTATCTCCAAGTGCTCCCCTCAAGAGATCCAGTCCAGTCAGATATCACACAGATACATAAACTTCACACTGGAAACTTTCTCTGTGTGTTTAACAGTGTGAGGGAATACAAAAAAAGTATAAGGGAGAGTATAAAACTTAGTAACTGGAACATTAACAGATGAATAACCAGTAAAAATGCAATATTACAATATCCACAAGAACGACAGAGCGTGGTAAAGCCATAAAATTCAACATTAAAAGATTATAGCTTCTCTATCGGCTATTTAACAAACATTTTGTATTATAAGACTCTTTACAGTGCTTGAAGTTCAGAAATGGTAATAAGGCTGCCACTGGACCAAGGACCAGTAATGGATATTATGGAACACTTTATATCTAAGATACTCAGCTTAAAAAGAGCTGCTCCTTACTTACTCCTCACGGAAATGGCATTTAAACAACAGCTTACTTTGCAACTCTGAGTGCTGTCTGTGTTTGAAAACATGAGATTTTCTCGAGGTTTTTATGACATTTAAATGCCTAATCATGTCTAGAAAATATATTAGTGCATCTAGAATGTGAATAAATGAATGTAAATGCATAAACATGGGCCAAAACAGTGAGTTTTACATGTGTGTCTCGATCATTTATGAAGTACAAAATTGTTAACTTCTCCATAATAATGCACAAGACAACATGTTTAATTTACGCCAATTCACAAACTTGGACCTACACATACACACACATGCACATGCACATGCACACACACACACACACACACACACACACACACACACACACACACGCACACACACACACACACACACACTACTGCATTGTTTTTACAGTGTTACTGTTTATTGCTATGAGTATTAAAATTACATTTCCAGCAGTAAGAGCTGACTCTGCCTTGGTAATCTCCACATTAATGATCTTAATAAGTGTTTCTTTCCCTCTATCTGTTCAGGCGACACACTTGGGGTCTGCAGGAAACATCCGAATGGGAGGAACCCAAATCGAGGAGCTTAAATGGCCATAAAGCTGTGTGGGCTGTCAGTAATGGAACCTAAGCTCTTCGCAGAGCCACACACCACATTTACAGGTTATGACCGGAGTCTGCAGGAGAGGCAGATTGAAAATTGAGGGAGAGGAGTGATTTTGGTTGGACGGCGTTGTGGGGGGAGAGAGATCTTATGGCATAGTCCATTAGACTGGTCAATGGTATCTACTCTGTCCAAGATTGCCAGGGGGGCTGAAAGGGAGGGTGTGTGGGGGTGGGGTCAGGTTAATGTTGAAGTATGTATCTTCAAACCGTCTCTTCCTGTCTCCTCTCCACGGACAGCCAAAGTTCTCACCCGCACTTCCACCCTTCATCCTCCAAAACCCACATGCCACACCACCTCCGCCCCTCCTCTCCCCTTTTTAAAAATAGTGTCCCACTTGCTCATGGGCTGAACATTAAATAAACCTCCCTCCTTCACCCTTCGTGCCCCCCATCTCTCCCTGGCACCACCCCCCTCTCCTCACTCGGAGGCCACTGTAACTTGGCTGTGCCCATCATTTATCACACGGCACACACCAGGGCTGAGGTGTGATGCGTTTGAGTTTTTTTTTTTTTTTTTTTTTTTTTTTAACCTAAACAGTATATGAATTTTCAAATCTGTATCACATTTCTTTTCCTCTGATGGGAAATGGACGGCCAAACTAAGACAACAACGGGACAATATGTTTCCTGCCTGGTGTCTGGATGGTTTTTTGGAAATCTGGGCTGAGCGACAGCCAGTATCATCATCATCAACTCTTGCCAGCTTTTCATATTTAAAGCCAGCAAGGGTTTAATTACCAAATGATGACAGTGTCATATGGTACCATGATGGCACAGAACGAGGGTGTGTAATGTGCATACGTGTGTGTGTGTCTCTCTCCCTCTGTCTCTGTTGTGCGCATTTGTTTGTGGCAAATGTGAACACCTTTGTGTGTTAACATCATGATAGCAGGTAGCTGAGGGGCCTGAACAGGGAGACAGACAGCGGGCAGGAGGTGTTGTGGGAGGAAAAAAAAACACACACAGTAAAACATCTGTAATTTGTAATTCTCTAGTATTCAATGGCTGCTCATGGATTAAAGATTAAAATCTATTGTCTTGACAGATGGGAGAGAGAGGGTAAGGAGAGGGGGACACTCATGCACATCCCATTTCCATTTGTATATGAGCAGCACAGTTTGGCTAATCACAGTGGAAAAATAAGCTGTCTGCTTGCCTCACTCTGGGCAATGCCACCATGAGCCTTCATTCCAGCTGTGGAGACATTAGAGACAGCGGACTCGTTCTGTTGTGATGGGACTGTGTCAGCCTGCAAAGAGTATTTGTTTATTAATATTCCTGTGGGAATAAAGTGCAGAGACGCACTGTGATCAGGAGATAGGAATGGCAGTACAATACAATAACTCCCGTCTTCCCAAAACATTAAACCAGCTGTGAGGAAATGAGCTACCAAGGTGCTGTGGATTACATCAAAAGAGAGCGCTGTAGTCAGATGTCAAGGCCCAGCAATGCAGCAAGAAAGGTGACCGTCAAACTGTGGGTGGTTAATGTGAATATGATTTTTTTTTTGTGTGTGTGTGTGTGAATTAAATTTGTCATTGGCTTGTTTGAAATGTTAATTTTGCACAGAAAGAGCACAAGACGCTGCATGGGTGAATTTCTTGTTTAGTCTGTGTGGTCTGCACTGAGAGGGCTGTGTGTGTGTGTGTGTGTGTGTGTGTGTGTGTGTGTGTGTGTGTGTAGGGGGGTAATGGTCTGGTCAGTGGAGTGAAGCAGACCACCTGAGAGTTGTTTTTGGGCATTAGTGTGTGTTCTTTCTCTCTCTCTTTCTGTGTGTGTGTGTATGTGTGTGTGTGTGTGTATGTGTGTGTGATATATGACACTGGCCATCTGAAGGAGGTGCCTTGCTCTCCCTCTCCAAGCTGCATGAAAGGGAGCTGAGAAGCCTGATGAATTAAAGCCTCTCTTCAATAAAACATCAGAGTCTTTCAGTAACACACGCTTGAGATGCCCCAGTAATTGACTTTTGGACTTTAGGATTTACATGAACCCTCCAAAAGCAGCTTACCTGTGCAGTGATGCCCCTTGAGTCCGCATCCATTCCCTGCTGATGTGGATTTCCATAAACTCATGCAATCTTTTTTTTCCTTCCATCTCTGATAAATGCAAAACTATCCACTGTAGATAATTTGAGGGATTTATTGAAGTGTTTGAATTTATTCATCTTGAATACGAAATCTTGCCAAATAAATCTTAATCCATCGATATTTGGCACATTCTAATGTAGTCGGCCTACAGATTGCACTCAATGGCTGTTTGCTCATTTATAGAATTACCATAAGTATGAACATTGCTTTGATTTTATTTATCTACTTGAGGCGATTCTATACCTGCAGTACAGTCTGTTTGTATATTAATGTCAGACGTCATTCAAAAGTAGAAAATGATCATGTTTGGCTGCATAAAAGCTGCCATTTTTAGCCAAATTGACACAAGAAAAATACAACGTATGTCATAAAAAACATCTTATTGGAGCAGAAAATAAGACACACACTCATGCTGGACAAGTGCAGTATATTGGGTGTCAAACACACACATTTGTGACTGTCTGTCAGACCAAACATTATTCATTGCAGTCGGTCAAAGTAGCCCAAGAGGCTTTGGTACCTTTTTGTTCTCTCACAGCCAGAACCCAGAAGCTATTAAAGAGGGCAGGGCTGGTGCAATGTACGATTTATTGGTCCATTCCTCACAAGTGCCAAGTAACATTTGCTCCTTATATCTTTCACCATATGTGAAATGTGAATTCTGGGCAGAAATGGGAGACTACAATTATAATATTACACGTTAGAACGTAGAAATCTGCGTGTTGGAGAGATGCAAAGTTGTGAATTTACTCCTCGTCTCACACAGCACATAATAAACTCTTTAACAAGATGGGGAAAGTAAGAATGAAGGGAGATCTATGGGAGGGGCAGAGGAGCTTGGCAGATTTAATTAATTACTGCATATTAAAATGTTTGTTTACAGAAGTGAGCAGCTACAAGAGGTCCGATGTTAATTAATTTAAGGCGTACTTCCCCCCAGCCTCAGCGATGTGTCACAAGCTGCAGAGCTACTCCCTTTGGCAGGGACTCTGCGTCTCATTGGATATCCATCAATTGCTGTGAGGTGTGTAAGAAACAAAGATGCACGCCGCACAAATTAGACTCAATGTTAACATTATTGCATATTAAGATTTCTAATTAGCAGGCAGAAGGAAAAGGTGAAGTGAGGAATATGTGGCGCATGGATGGCCGTTAAGGAAACGCAGCAGCTGAGGCACGGATGTTTATCTGTGGAGCATCTACATTATTTTCTGTTTCACTATTGAAATTACTGGTCCGTGCTAAGCAGCCCAGACGCTCATGTCCAAAGCATTTGTTGACAGGTTCAGCGACTGGACAAAGTCAGACTGCTTAACACGTGTGCTGCTTCTGTCTGGTCTCCAGAGGTTCCTCTTCGGACAATGATGTATCTGACTCCCCTCCGAGGTCAGCTGGACTGAGTCCAGAACATCACCTGCAATCAATAGTGTGGGTAAAGCAGGCCCAACTGAACGCATGTGAGGGCAAAGACTCCACTCAGAAGCCCACTGTGGGAAAAAAAGGCCTGCATGGCCCATTGCCTTGCTAAAACCAAACCACAGCCAGGTTTGGACGCCTGACACACTGGTGTCTTTAGGAGAGAGGTGGAAAGATGGTGAAAATAGAGACAGAGACAGAAAGAAAAGCCTGTCCCAGAGGAAAATTTTGCTGCTGATAATCTTTTCTTTGTATCATCAAAAATAAATCAGCTTCTTTTTTGGAGAATATTACATTCTGACCTGTTTCTCCTAACCAACCTCTTAGCAGACATAAGGAGCAAGAGAATTGTTAATCTCAAGAGTTCTTTTGCTGTGCTCATAGGCTTCTCAGAGGTTTCTCATCTCTGAGAACAGATAAAATACACTGAGTCGAGACTTGAATTTGATCACTGTGACAAAATTCTGAAATTGTGCAGGCTCATTTATAAGCCAATCAAGTTTTCTTCTGGATTTTATTGTTATTTTAAGGGCTGATTATTTCAGACAAATAAAGATTATTGCAGTGAGAAAGAGAAAAAGAGCATTATGATATGAAATTAGGATCAAGCTGAGACAAGAGGAAGGCAGCCTCTCAGGGGCTGAATTTAAGAAGCATGAGAAAATGGTCAAAATCTCATATTAGTCTTACTGAGCTCAGTTATGTCTGGGAGAAACAGGCCAGACTGGGGTGTTTTTGAAAAAATTATAAAAATGTTTATATGAGAGGTGAGAAACAAAATCAAAATACACTTTAAAGGTTCAGTATGTAAGATTTAGGGGGATTTAGTGACACCTATGGGTGAGAATGACAGATTGCAACCAGCTGAAACTTCTGGTTAGAATTCCTTCAGTGTTCATTGGTCAGGAGGTTTTTACAGTGAGCCAAATTATCTGCAGAGGTCTCTTCCTCTTCCAGACCACGTAATTTAACGTAGTAGAAATACTGAAAAAAGCAGTTTCCTGTTACAAAACAGTGTTTCTTGAGTGCTGTTACATATGCTCAGTTTTTTTCACCAGTAGCTTAAGATCTAGACGTTCAGGAGCATCTTACCAGGCCTGGGGTCTCACTAATAAAATAGTGCGTAGGATCCATACTAAAAATGTTTGTACAGACAAAAGCCAAAAATGGAGCACCCAAAAATAGTGGGCAGTTTCTACAATCAGGCGTCCACCTCACCATCTGGGTCGCCAGTTTCCCATCTCCAAAATGTTTGTAAGCATGGGCCAAAGCTTATCACATCAAGTCTATTTTATTAGATGTGTGGGAAGTGGCATACGCCTCTTTCAGGTCTCATTTTGTGCATATGCAGTGTTTATAAATGAGACCCCTGGTGCTTTAAACTGGTAGAAACACTGAATAAAGCAGCTTCACATTAAAAAAACAACAACAATGCTTGTCCAATGCTCTCATTGAGAAATGGATTCTAAGTATGTGGCTGATGCAAAAATGCAAAAATGTGAATGGCTCTATCTAGAGCCAGTTGTTTGGTTTGTCTGTTCTGGGCTACTGTAGAAACATAGTGGTGCAACATGGTGATCTCCATAGATGATGACCCGCTCCTCATGTAGATACAAACCACTCATTCTAAGGTAAGGGAAACACAACAATTCCTATTCTTATACTAAAGAAAACATACTCTTTATATTATATTCCATTTCTGCCAATATATGCCCCTAAATCCTACACACTAATCTTTAAAAACTGGCTTTTAAAATATCAGTATCTAATAACAGTGACTGTATATTTGTTGCAGAGGGCTACACGAGGACACATCGAGCACACCATGAGGGAGAGAGACCCAGAGAGGGGGTGTTCATTGAGGTGAAGAATGGCTGTATTTGTGAGGATGCGTGTAATTATTTCACTTCTTAGAGTCATTATTGGCCCTGCTTGCTGTACTGTCAGCAGCTAAGAACCTTACATCTACACGCGGAGCACCAGTGTAATGTTCCACTGTGGCAATCTAACATGTGTTTCCCTCAAATTGCTCTCTTACCTCTGATCATGATTATCAGACCAGAGCTCCAAATAAGGGCAAACACCTCCTCCATCTTATATAAATAGGGAACGAGACAAAACATGGTTAGAAACACTGTGAGACATGATTTCAATTTTAATGATGAAGACCCTGAAAATAGTGGTGGAAGGAAGTGGAAATTTCAGCTGTATTATTAATGACATACATTATTATTTTTGTACTTATCTGCATCTCATCTTCATTTCTCCTTAGTAGTGTCTTAAAGGAACAGTGTGCAAGAGTTAGTGGCATCTAGTGGTGAAGACTGAAGACTGCAATCAGCTGAAACTTCTCCAGTTTAGAATTCCTCTCAAATTGCTTGTCCCCAGCCTTCACTGTCAATATAGAAAATACTACACTGAGAGGTCAAGTGTCCGTTTATTTGGAAGCACATGAAACCCAAATCAGTAGGATGCCAAACCTTCAAAAAAAAAAAAAAAAAAAGACAAGAATCCAGCCAGGCGGTTTGAAATTATTCTGTACAACAATACCACCTCTTTCTTGCTCACTTTCTCACACGCAGACACACACACACCTTTTCCTGCAAAGAATGTGACAAAGAAAAACTAACCCATTTATCCAATATAGACTCGTGTTGCTTCTGCTCAAACAGCCATGGTGTATTTTTTATTCTTAACTCTCAGCTGCCGACAGAGCTGCGACTGCTTCCTCAATCAAGACCTTCGAGTGCCTCAGTGCAGACTCCACCGCTGAAGATACTGACGCCTGGGACACACACAGGCTCAGGAAAGTGGCAGATGCTCTGCTGTGCATGGTGTGTATGTGTATGTATGTGTGTGTGTGTGTGTGTGTGTGTGTTTGTGTGAACTCCTACTGTAAGTGGGATTTGAAGAATTGGCACAGTCATCTGAGCAGCGCTCCGCATCTCTCACAAACAAATGAAGGCCCAGAGCCTCAAAGTGAGATTGATATCTCTTTCTGAACTTCACAGGGAATATTCTGAATATGGAGAGGGGTTCCTCAATCCCAGGGGATCCAAAGGGCGCCTCTCCTCTTTTCCCCACCTCCACGCCAACAATAACAGGAAAAAATGGCCCGGGTACATCTTTTGTGTTCATCAATATTCACTCATTCATCGTGTGTCCTGGCAGCTGAAATGTCGACAAGCACGGCACAATGGATGGGCCAGAAATCCACTTTGTCGCAGCGCGGAGGATGTCTGAAATTGAGTTTGGAATTAAAATAGAACAATCCCCAATTTTTCTGGACCGGAGGCAGAGCCATACATTTCACTTAGCGACTGAAAACTTTTCAATTTGTGCGGCGGGTCTTCAACAGAACCCAGCCATTAAATAGGTCAAGGATGGATGTACCCAGGCTACATTGCTCTCTGAGTCAAACAAAGAAAGTTGGGAGCACGTTTGCAAAACATCATTTGTTTCACACAGAAGGAAATGCTTGCAACTAGGGGTTTATACACATAAGCAAATAATGCATTGGATAGATGTATGAGTTAGAGGGGGTTTTTTTTAAAGCAAGAATAAACACTGTGCAAGAACAGCAGCTAACTCCTTTCAAAGCCGGCTAGCTTTTACTGGAAAATCCAAACGCCACGACACATATTTCCAGTGCAATGTGTAGTCACAGGAAACCTGGGGTGGGATTCATCACGACCAAATATAACAATTATCACCACATGATGACTTTGACAAAGCTGGCCCTGATCTGAGTCACTGACCTGGTCCTGCATGGGTCACAAACTAAGCAAAAGTTTACGACACAGAGGCAGCAGACCTCTGAACATGTCTCTGTTAAAACCTGTCTCCGAGAAATGTGGCGATATCTGTGAGGATCAATACGACATGCTGATATGTTTTTAATCATGCACAGTTGATGCTGATTTGTCATTTTCATGGTGGATGCACATAGTTGCTCAAAGCACATGTCCACTCACAGGGTCACCGATTTCTACTGTTTCAGTATTAATTAACCACCATTTTTTCCCCTACTACCATGATTTTTGATCACAATTATCTTATCTTTAAAATCTGATTTTAATAACTGACACATATTTGTAAATAACTGTGACTGTTATAAGGAAAATTAATCCATCAAACATGCATCTTATATATAATTTCTCCTCATTTGGAGCTCTCCAACTACTGTATTTATAGTTGCAGACATGTGCTTGTGCCCACCTTTATAACACTGAGAACATGTACAACTGAAGCTAATCCCCTTTTGCCCCCTTTTAATCCCACCCTCCCAAAGCCACTTCATAATGATCTCCCCCTGAAAGGTAAATCAATTATATAACGACGACAAAAGAACCGTTTTGTCATAAAATGGTAATTAGTTTGGGTCCTGACCTCCCTCTTGGCACCCCGACTCCCCCAGCTGAGGACCGGGGCAGGTCCGCAGTCCACACTTAACGACAGGCAGGCGTAACACACTGGCTGAGCATTGTGGGGTCTTTGTCTTCATTCAGGGGGAGATGAAGTTCTCGCCGCCACGTTTATCAATCATGGAGGGGCTCCAGCTGTTCCGCGGGCTTCGGCCTGGCGTCAACAGCCGGCCTTACAAATTGTCTGTGAATAGCAAGGAAAAGGGACCCCCACCACACACACACATACACACACACCCCACCATGCGCACACAAACAACATTAGCATCAACATGCATGCACAGCCATAATATATACTCATGCACAGAGCAGCATCACATGTACACAACCGCACCATTCACTTTGATTTAACACACCACTACAAATTCATACAAAAGCTCTCATCGCACGTGCAGATGCACCAAAATAACATAATGCCTCCTATTGTTCACGTCTGGTGACAAATGTTTCTCTACAGCCTTTTCACAGACACGACCAACCCTGCCGTCTGCTCGGCGCAATTACAAGATGGATTAACAGCTCTTTCTAACACTGTCATCATCACCTTGCATGCCTTGGAGGAATCTGAGGATGCTGCATTCCTGGATGAGAATCACGTCCAATTACAGCTTAATGAATGAAGGAGAGACATATACTACTGAACAAACCAGGCATACTGAAGCCACCCTGTATTAACTTACAGTGTAGTCTGAGGGCATTTATCTGTCTATAGATCCTAAGTATCGATGGCGCAGCGTGTCAAAGATCAACTAGCCTGCAAAATCAAATCCTGAGAGTAAAGAATTGTTATTGTGTGTTTGCATGAATGATTTGTTGGCTCTCACTGAAGTGAAAAGTTACACGTGTCAAAGATATAGATAGATGAACATATGAATTAGTTGTTCTCCAAGGTCAAATAGTGATTGCGTTGTTACTCTCACACGCCACGGTGTCAAAGCGATCTGCACTCTCACTTTTTCATCATATTCTGCACATCAACAAAACAGCAAGAGTATGAAGTGAAGGAGACAAAGAGAGAAAGAGAAAATGGGAGAGAGAGAAGAAGAAGAAAGAAGGAGAAAGAGAGAGGGATACAAATTGATCGTTTGGTGGCGAGATCAGTCATAGTCATCCTGGGCGGATGGATGAATGTCTTTGATGGCCACTGCAGGTTCAGGCAGGGAGAGTGTCTGAAAACAAGAGAAATTGGTTTGGGCCCTCGGGAGGGGAATCAATGTGTGAGGGGCATGTAAGTGCTGTAGTGATGCTCTGTGCAGGGCTATGGGGGTTGTCCAAAGTTTGAGGGGTCTTGAATGTGACGGCTGAATTCTCTTTTGAAATGTCCGTGTTTGTTTGCTTTTTTACAAAGAGAAACTTTTTGAGTTGAAATGTGAAGACTTTTAGGGTCAGTTTCAAAATTTGTATGTGTAATTGGGACGTCTCCAGACAGATTTATGACATTTAGACATTCCTATTTTATATCAGAAATCTGCTGTGTATGCCATAGAGGCTGTTCCTGTAGGCTGTATTTAACTCTCCAAAATAAACTGTACAAAAGCTAACAGTAACTGAATGAAAATATTATTCTGCAGTTACAAAGAACAACACTACAGCTATAGCAAACAATTTAATGTTGAACCATGATCAAGCCAAGAAGTAGTGAACCTCATGTACTTAATTGACATTAAATTCATAGTTTTTAAAGGTGCAGTAGGTGATTTTGGAGTAAGATTATTTATTATTCCCAGGTCAGCAAATAATGATGCTTTGGGTTGGTAGCTGGACCAAACCACCAACCCAAAGCATCAGTATTTGATGACCTGGGAATGAGCATCAACAATTAACTATCTTTTTCCAGAACTGCATACTGCACCTTTAATACAAAGGTGAGTGTCTCCTTTCGGTCTCCACATATCCAAAGAACTGTGGAATTGTGGAAAGATTGTGGACGCATTGTTGCATAACCTAATAGCTATTAGGCCTTTACATTTGATAGGGCTGTTTTGTTTTTTTTTTTAATCAAAGAGAGTTCAAATAATTGAGGACAAACATGTAAAGTTGGACATATTTTTGACCTAATTCAAATGCAACCCTCATTCTAAACTGTGGCAGATGTGCGTTGGACCCTATTTTTGCTAAGGGGGTCTGGTCAGTATAAATGTGCGTGCATTACTATAGGCTATGTATGCACATGCTAACACACTTTTCTTTAGCAAGGCAGCACTTTTGCACATTACTCCGCACATTGTTAGGTGATTATCGGTTCAGCATGGCTTGCTAGTTTCCAGCGTTTCGTGTTAACACTGCAAGGGTGTAGGTTTTGTTTTAACACTGGGCGGACACATATGAACATTTTTAAAACATTTTACCAATTTGTGCCTTTTCTGCATCATTTCATGGTATAAATGTCTTTAATTTGGTCTAAATAAAGGTCCTCTGCTAGTTTCGTGTTTTTATTGGGGGGATAAATACACGTTTTAAATACTGAAAGGAACGGGTCCCCTACATCCCCCTGAAATCCACAGCTATGTAACAATGACGACAACAATTTCCAAAGCATGACCAACTGCATTAATACACTGAATTTTGAATTCAGTTAGCTTGAAACAGATTGATTGATTGACAGATTGGGGGTGGTAATTTTATCGTTATTTGACAAAACACATTTTTTTGTGATAACATTACAAAATATAGCATCACCACCTTTTGTATGTTAGTTATAAATGCAATAAACTATATTTTTAAGAGCAAGACAAGTTTTTAGACAAGACAAGTGTAATATCCATCCTTTTATAGTATTTATTTTAGTTTCATATTTATTTATTAAACAGTGCTTGTTGTCTGTCTTAATTTGTCTCATTACTTACATTTATTGCACTGGCCAGAAGTAGCACTCCTAATTTCTCTGTCCTTGTACAATTAAAATAAAGGCTTTCTAAGTTCTAGAACAATGGCATTTTTGTATAGCGTAGACGTAACAGCAATGAGAATATGTTGTTCTGTAAACATTGACCCATGGTACAATTCATTTTCTTCACTTATAACAAATATGCATCTCTAATGTATCATCTAAATATATCTAAGGGCTATTCAAGTATAATGTAGACATTGGAGTTCACATTAACTTTCACTCCTCTGACACCTGCTGTCCAGCAGGCCCGGGGAGGTCAGCAGCTGGCACAGTCACCATATTTCATTTTTTTCTTTCATGGAAAATCTTGCAGCTCCAAATGATGTCCCTTCATCTCCTTCAGGTTGTGGGGCTGCAGTTTTTAATCTTTGACCAGAGGTAGTGGGCGAGGAGTTGGTGGGGCAGTGTTGCACTAAGAGTGAAAGAGCCAAAATATAATCTATCTATATCTATCTGAAGGAAGTGCAGCTGTACTCACAGGCGTTTTCACACTAATGGCAGCCAGTGTCTCGTTCACGGTGGCAGTAATAGAGTTTTATTAACTGATTAGTCTCTATTTTCAGGGTGGAAACAAGAATCAAAATCTCATGCTACTTAATGGGGCCATTGTGACTTGAATAGTTATATGTGTTGGATTATGATTTTTCTGCCAGACAGTCTCTTTGAACGATGATGCAACCGACTGTCACGTCGACTGCGCTCTGGTAATGAGTCATATGACAACTCCTGGGGTTTCTCCTAAGTATCCAGGCAAATGTCAGCAGTCTACCCCCCATTCCCTTTGATGACCTATTAAATATTATGAGGACCCCCTCCTGCGTGCACTGTAGTCTCACTCATATCAAGATGGTGTTTAATGCCCATGAGACAAACAACAGACAGATTAAAGCTATTATACCCTGCTGCACTCCCACATTCACCCTCTGCAAAGTGGAGTTGTGATGAGTTGTTTAATAGTTTTGTGGCTTAAAACCAGTTTATGCAGTAAAGCACGATGTTGGGTTATAAACGACGTCTGAGAATTTATTGTACAGCGATCTCTCAAAACAAAAAGAGATCTACTGACCTCTGCAGCAGCAGTTCCATCTCACAGCACGCCGCTCTTAGAGGACTTACCTCCCTCTGATCCAGCAGTTGTTATTAATAAAGCTACTGAAACCTAATCAACTTCAAATACTGCTTGTCAGAGAGACAATATATTAAGACAAATGATGATTTTATTCTCAGCCAAATGACAGGCTTCAGATTCCTCGAACATGGTCATTTTCTGGCCTGTGAGTCAAGTATAAGGAGCTAATTATATGACGATCTGAGCAAAAATAACTTCTCATTTTCAAGAATAATGGGAAAGAAATGTTATAGATTAATGGCACTATTTATCTTTTTTAAATTTCTGTCTTTCTCTGGTGATGGCAGCGCTCCCCAAGGAAAATATTCATAAAATGAAATTGAAGTCATAACTTAATAGGTTATTAAAATTTTTGAATGCATATCACTTCTCCTTTTGCGGCGCTGTAAATTTAAATTGAAGTTTGTGGCGTTCGGAGACACCGGCAGGAGTTTTTTATGGTGGCACAAGAGAGGGAGGACATGCATCTCTGTCAGTGGGGTATTTGCTATTCTAATTTTATGGCAGGCCAGATTATCAGGCAGGAATGTCAGTGTGTGCAGGCAGACTGCTGACAACACCTCAGCCCTCAGCCATGTGTTTCCATTAGAGAGAGCCAGCGTCCAGGGGTTTGTTCCCTCTATTATTTTCTATTTCTGTCTTTTATCTTGATTTAAACTGAGACTTTCTGCATATTCCTCTCCTGTCATTTCTCGCCCTCTCTCGCCTCCACCCCTCGCACTTAGACTCCCGCTCTCTTTCTTCCCCCTTTTTCTCCCTCCTGATCTGCTATTTCTTACTCCCCTCTCTGTCTAGCGTGGCTCCTCAGGGGGGGCCGAGGTCTCAGCAGAGACAGAGGAGACAGAGAGAGACGCTACACAAATCTCAGGGGGTCGAGGTATAGAGCGAGTGAAGGTGGGACACCTATCTTTAGCCTACTCTCTATGTATGGACACAGTGCCAAAGAAGGTAAGATGTATGGAGGTGATTGAATGAGAGAGGGGGAGTGATGGAGGCACACCCCCCACGAAGATGGATGGGTGGGAGGGGATTTTTTTCCTCAAGGTCAGGGGGCAAATTTATTTATTTCCCTGGAAGTTACAATGAAATTTTACTGAGTACTTTGCTCTGATGATGAGAGAGATCAGTGGCCATAAATTTGTCTTGCCATTTGGTTGCCAGTGATGAACCATTTATTATGCCGCCTTCAAGGACACAGCATGGTATTTGTATGATAGTGCTATTCTATGTAATGATATCCATTTCATTGTGCCATATAACACAAATGAGAAAATTAAGAATAAAACTGCTCGGTGCAGAGCAGGTCTAGCTTTATTCATAGCTATCTAATGGGATATGTACAGTAAATGTCACATGATATTTGTGATGCCCTTGTCCTAGTTTTACAGTAGCGGTTAAAATGTTGATGTTGTCTTGCCTTCGGAAAGTACCAAGGGCTTTTGGGAAATGCAGCACAGGTGAGTTTTGCTCATAGAAAAAAGAATATGAGTACAACAGACATCCCCATTCAAATAAACACAGCAGGTTGTTCAGAGTGGCAGCCATTTTTATCTGTGCTGCGGCAACTGCTGTAGCGGGCTAACCTCTGTAGTAACAAACTGACTTGTGGCAAGTTGTGAACTCTCAAAGGTGAGGTTTTGCAGTAATAAGGAGCAGTTATTTCCCTGTTACTATTTATTTAAGGTTTGTTGAAACATGTGAACTGAAATTGTAGAAAACTCCAAAGAACAAGGGTGAGCCGCTGCTCAGTTGACAGCTGAGACATAAAGACCGCAGGGATTAAGAGAATGTAGATCGGCATGTCTTCACATCTAACTGTGAATTAAGGATTTATTCTGACCAAACCAGAATTGGTGATTGTAGGAACAGTGGACTAACTAACTAGATGACTAACTAAGACAGTTTTGGTGAGTTTGTTTTTGCAGAGTTTGAGTGAAGTGCGTTTTATGACGAGTTAAACATTAGTCTTAGTTCAATGAAAGAGAGAAACTTGGTGTACGGTTGTGTTTTTCTGTTTAATAGGAAAAATAGGTGTAAAAATAGGCTCAAACAATGTTCTTCAATGAGTGGGTAGGAAACGCTTTGCAGCCCCACTGGTTCAAGGTTCAAGGTTCAGTTTATTGTCATTCAAAGATGTAAAAAAACAGGACAGAGGGAATGAAATTTGTTACCCAGGTCCAGCAGCGTACTGAATAAATAACATTTAGCAGATGGACACATAGACCTATGATAAATAATTAAATAACCTAAAAGCCTATAATAACTGACATGTGTTGTCACTGTAACAACTAACAACAATCACAACCCGGTCTCACTCCGAAGTTGTTGAAATCCGGCGCTTGGGCCGTGACTTGCTGTGTCAGACACCAATGAACAAAGCCATCCTTTAATGTTAGTATGATATGCGGCTGGTCACCATTATAGTTTAATGGCACTTGGGGGAAACATGGCGGGACAAGAACAAAAGTTAAGGCAGCGAAAGTCGCCTTAGAGGGGTGGAGCATTGGTCCAACAAACACCGACTTTCACCCAGGAGAGCAGTCCTCGTGTCCTGTAAGAATATAAAGCCAAACCCTGTTATTTTTTCCTAACTTTAACCACGTGCTTTTGTTGCCTAAACCCAAC
The DNA here is from genome assembly GCF_011397635.1 of Epinephelus fuscoguttatus. Classification (NCBI taxonomy): domain Eukaryota; kingdom Metazoa; phylum Chordata; class Actinopteri; order Perciformes; family Serranidae; genus Epinephelus; species Epinephelus fuscoguttatus. Next base: position 19,777,747 of record NC_064767.1, read on the forward strand.
CACATGCGTTAGGTGTAGGGGAAAAAAAAAGGCAATTCGCAGTGTTGTACAGACGTAGTGTGTTTATTTTGAAAGAGACTGTATGTAAAAGGTAAATTTCCTGTGAAAATGGAAGTGTATTTTGAAAGAAGACAATGCATGTACCACGCACAACTTGACACAGCGTTCCAGAACATTAATAACCAACGCACTCAGGGTAACTTTCACGTCGTATCTGGACGTGGAAAGTTCATAACCAAACATCGATATGTGACGAGGTCGGATTGAGGATGTGTTTTAATCAAGTGGCCACAGCAAACAGTTGTAGGTCCTTTCTAATCTTTCTGTTTCTGTAGTTTTGCTTGAGTTTTTGTAACTATATCTTTTTTTTCACAGCCATAAAACACAATGCTGCTGTGAACTTGTCCTCTGATTAATAAGATGATAAGACGTCACTTCCGTAAACAACACATTCAGCTCATGTTTGGTTTCTCACATTCATCATTGACAAAGAATAGAGCTCTTGACTGCACATTTTTCCCCTTTTTGTGCAGCCTTTCAACACACAACAGACACCTCCAGGGTCCCTCAGAGGGCATGATGAACTAATGCTCTTTATTGATTGGCCATTTAAAAGCCTCTTGTAGCCTTGGGAGTATGTTAATGCCATGAGGCCCTTTCCCCCGCTGCCCTCTGGTCCCCAGGGCCCTTGTGTGTATTCCTCAGTGGGCTATCATAGGGAGTTCATTAATGGTCAATTACTAATATCTGATGAGGCTCATTGTGTTACGACGCTGCTGTAACTGGGCATCTGTCTCCCCTGCTTTTCAAATCACAACAACACGGCGGGATGACACACTTCTGGAAACCACATGTCAAAAGGAACATGTTAGGGATAAGGAACAACGTACCATTATTTAAGTGTCTGTGGCTTTTATGCGGATTTAATGTTATTTATTCTACTTCTTATATCAAGTGGTGTGTGTGTAGTTTTTGCAGAGGGGCCCACAAAGATACCTCAGGGAATTTTTCCACAGTAATTTTCGATTTCTGTTTTGTGATCGTGCATGGTGAAAACCTTAAAGTATAACATATTGGAGCGCTCACACGATCCTGACCTGTTTATGCGGAGGAGACTTGATAGGCTGTCAGGCCCCAAGTGGGAAGAGCCCCCTGAATGAGACGAGGCATCCTTTGACTGCCGGGCTGATATTTGTGGATAATAAAAGGAATAAATCAGACAATGGGGCTGAATATTTCATTTGTTATCCATATTCCTTATGGGAGAATGATACAGAAATGTAAAAACAGCAATTTCCCACCAGCCCCTGCTGGGATTGTGCCAGAGCAGAAGGGCTGTTTTCATGTCTGAAGATAAAGTGCATCTTTACCAGCCTATTCTCTCTGGTATAAATCTAACAGGCAGCTTATACATTACCTGTTCCAGTGCAACATGGTTCTGCATAAGTATGTTATTGTAATATGTTATTATTTCCAAGTATTTTCCTCTTCTCACTTCCTGTCTGTCAACGTGTCTCTTTCTCTTTCTATAACCGTCCCTTCGCTCTTCCTTTCATGTCCTCTATCTGCTCTCCAGAGGACAATATCCAATCTCTGGGACTTTGGGGTCGGCAGGATAACTTGTGATGACATTATAATGACCCTCACTTTTTGCTCCCTCTGGTGATAGATCCCCTGAGTTATCTGTCCCTCTGCTGAGAGGTGAAGATTATCTGAATGAAATGGACCTGTGAAGTGATAACCACCGTGCATTGTAGGCACCCGGCTACTTTACAAATGGCAGAAAATAAACACATTAGGGTAGAGTAGAGGTACTGTGTTCAGTTGGCTTTGATCCCAGACGCAGTCAAAGTTAGGAATGCAGTTTTGAATGTATCCCAACGCTGATAAGAAGCTAATCAGAAGGTATATTAAACAGAAAGGGATACTAAAGGGAGTCAAAGGCCATGACTTAGCCACATAAATTCATGAGCAATAAAACTTTTGACATCTTAAATCACCAGTGAACGTTTTCCTAACAAATAATGATCTGCTGGCTGAAGTGTAAATATTGTTACTGAAAAAAAAAAAGTCTTGATTTTAATGCTGTTTTGGGGCTCCATGCCCACAATGAATGCAAGGCAAAATGCAGACAGTAATGGTCCCAACAGTAAACTATTTGTGCAGGCTTCCGATGCCAAGAAAAAGGCCTATTTGGTGGGCTTTTTATGCCAACTCAGCACTCTGTCCCACAGTGCCCCGTCCCATCTGTCAGTGGACCCTTTAGTGGCGGGGAGCTCGGGGGTGGCAGGGGCTGAAAGCAGGGCAATTGGGATCAGTCTGTGTCCCACTGCCATTATCAGTTTTGCCCTGACAACACATCTACTTTTCACTTTCACCCCAGAAATAGGGGAGGCGGAGGGGGCTTTCACAGAGGCAGTGGCAAGAGCAGGAGATGACGGACATGAAAATGAGCTTCTTTTTTTTTTTTTTACCCCCCTTCACTGAGTGGATGGGAGAAAATGTAGTGTCATATCTTGTCAGAGCTTGGCTCCTGGCCAGGAGGATATTCATGCTGAAGTACGTCCAGCCACCTCTCTGCTTCTGATTTCACTGTTAAACAAGATGAACTGGCAGGAAAATGCTGCTTGTTACACAGAACTGTGATTATCAGAAGTTATTTCTGATTCATCAAAAACATGTGTTGCAAATGTTTTCATGGTAACTTATGTTAGAAACTAAAAGAAAAAACAACATGGTCAGTTGGCCAGCTTTAACATTTTGTTAAACTTCCTCAGCAACATTTCAAATTGGATTACAACTAACTTAAATCTTCTATATACACATCAGACATTAGTGCAATGGTTTCCTCACCTGCAGGTGTCTTATGGGCGGATGACTGTGTTTAACTATCTTCTATTACAATGGTACTTTTCTGGTCCACCATCCAGACCTTGAAATAATATGTGCAATAGTATTTGCCTTGTTTTGTTAATGTATCATGCATTTTGTTTGGGTTTTGATGCTCTTGAATATATCCAAATAAATCATGTGACACATTTAAGCTAACTCTGGTACAATCCAGCAAATGGAAACGTGTGTTTAATACTGTATATTGTCCCTTATAAATAAATCAGTGTACAAAACACACACTCATCTTCCTTTTCCAGGTGTTGAGTCCAAACTGTTATATCTGCCTCCTCTTGGATTCACAACACTTAAATAGTCCCTTTAAATGTTCTATTTTATCACATTACAAAAAGTTCAATGTTTTACGCCCATATTGGCTCAGAGGAATTAAACAGACTAAGGTGTGTGTGTTCTCTGAGGCCCCTCTCATCCTTTGAAGGTGCAAAATGGTTAAGTCTGACCCTGCACCAGGATCCATCCCAAATGCATCTAGAGCCAAGTGAATGACTGCTTATGGTGCTGGAGCACCAGTGTACACTGTCATGTCCTTCCTTCAGAAAGGGAAGTCAGGGTTCCAAAAAAGAAAAGAGAGAAAGACAGAAAGGAACGGGAAAGAAAGCAACCAGACTTCGTAAAAAAATAAAAATAAAAAAATAAAAAATGCTATGTAAAGCTTATCCACAAGGCCCAAAATGTAGTGATGCCCCAGTGTGTTTAGTCTCACCCATGGATGTGGCTACAACCACAGGATCAGTACACACCTCAATCAAAACATTATCGGTGATACATTACAAACTAACACTAAAAGAAGCATGTAACAGTGTTGGGATCAACATCACAAATAAATATAATAATATGTTCATCAGCTTACAACATCTGAATTTTCATATTTCAGTCAACAGAGTTAAGAATATGTAAATTTAAATACATTAGCTGTGCAGAAACATACAAGCACAATGCAAATGGAAATGATTGTCCCTCCATATGTTGCTATTTTTCTCCCAGTTTCCTTCCACCCAACCTTTACACATGCAAAATAGTTAAAAAATGTATCTTTTAAACAAACAAACAAACAATGAATAAATCAAATAAGCATTAATAACAATAATAAGATAAATACAATATACCAATAAAATGGCTTAGAGAACTTTACATGTAAATATTATTAAATAAACATCAATAATATTAAATTCTAAATGTAATATTAAATTAGCAATAACTAAAACTACTGTAAACATTATTTATCACATAAGGGACAGTCTTAATCGTACTAAGGTGAAAATATTTTTCCCAGTATTTCCTGTTTTCTCTCAGACACCACAGGTGAAGCGACTCTGCTGAGTGATTTGGATCTACAGTGGGCAGAGGTGTGGGCGAGGGGCCGCTCTTCTGATCATTGATGACCGTCAGCCGACGCAGGCCTCTGGTGATATGTGGGCCCTCCGAGCTCTGGTAGCCCCACCACACCACACCCTGGGGTGCAACAAATATCAGCATTGTAATTTCACGCCTGTGATTATTATCGCGAGCTCTATCTCTGACTGGGAATCCTCCACCCATCCTCTTTAGTCCTCCCAGCTGAGATACTGTTTAACAGCCTCTCCCCTGGACCTGTGCACTCAGACACACACACACTGTCAGACACACACACTTATGCGTGTACACACACACACACACACACACACACACACACACACACACACACACACACACACACACACAAACACCCACAGTGTTTTAATGTCTGCCCTCCATGGGCCCGTTTTAGGCTTTCTCATTTCTTCTTCTCCCATCTTCTGTTAATTCACCACCATCTGCCTCAGCATCTGTTTGAGGAGCCAGAAAAAAAAGTGTCTCTGCCATGCCGGAGAAACTCTATGCTTTTTCTCACTCTTGTTTTTTTTTTTCTCTCTTCCTTTTGCTTCTTTTCTTGACTCCTCACCCTCTTGCCCATTTAAATGCCAGTGGCAACATCCTCTTCAGTCTTTGTCTGGCCTTCTGCTCCACCCCCTCTTCTGACTGGCCCTGATTTAGCATAATCTCCAAAAAACCTTGATCCCTCCCCCTCGGCCTCCTCTGAACACACACACAAACACACACTCTATCTCTGTACTGAAACTCTCCATCTCATCATCCAGTGGGAAATGACAAAGAGGGCAGTCACATCCTCTCCATATCAAGCACCTTATAAATGTCTACAGTCAGCAGAACGTGCAAAGTAGTTCCTCATAACTAAAAGTTTGACAAAAACTCCAACTCATCCTCCTGTGAAACAAAAACATTTAGAAAATGCTACTAGGATGACAACAGCTTTCGCAGGGCAACAGGGAAAAGGTGAGTTTCATGAGGGGGATTAGAGGAAGATGCTACTTGCTCCTTACCGTCAACTCCACCCTGTTAAACCATCCATCCCTGCACTATATTTAACTGCTTCCAGAGCCCTTTTCCTCCCAGTCTTTTCTTTTCCGCCTCCTGCCTGCCCTCCTATCTTCCTTCTCTCCTTTGAGGTTTTAGGCAACAATAGCACTGTCCACTCCACAACCGGCCTGAGCCACAGGATCCGTCCCTGCCAGAAGAGATTACAAGCATTCTTGAGCCGGGCCAGAGTTGTTGTGGAGACGTGTGATGCTGGGAGCTTTCCGAGGACACTTTTCTGAGGGTGTCTGCCCCCTTTTAGTGGAGTTTTTCATTGGTTTCGATTGTTGCGAGGACATGGAGTTTATAGACAGCACGTTATTTCTGCTGGAGAGGAAGAACAAGCTTTAAAGGGGCTCGATATAAAATTCAGAGTGTATTTATTATCAGAAAAAAAATCTGAAACTTGCCCTGCATCCCAGGACGTCAGCTGTTTTACATAAATGCAAATTAATAGGCCTATATGGAAAATAGTTGACATACATGGGACGCAGGACAATTTTTTTGATTTTTTTCTGATGATAAAGTGTAATCAAATAGAATGCGCTCTGAATTCTGTATAGAGCCTCTTAAATTCTCTTTAATTTAATTCTCAACATGCAGGTGGCTAAGCTGTCGCCTAGCAGCAAAAGTTGCTGACCTCATAAACAGCGCTGAACAACACCAATAGTCTGACAGAGCTAACAGTGTTAACCAGGGAAGAACTGGAGGGCTGGTGCTACACCTCCAAGACGACAATGTCCTGTTATCAGCGGTAACTGCCCCTATGAGCACAGTGCAAAGCAGCAGTGATGACCTAGCCAGTGGGATACAAACATGTACTAACATGCAACCACGGAGAAGATCGGATTAGAACACACACAGTGGTAGCATGACTTCATTCTCTGGTCTAGCAGAGAGTGAATTGCTGCTCTGAATGTTGCATACAGAACCTTTAAATGTATTTTTTAGTGCAAAAATTAGCTCTTAGCTGCAGGGTAGGGAGCATCCTCTTACAGTTTGCCAGTAACAAACACAAGTTTAGCAATATTTTTACTTTACTGCTCCTTTTCCTCCATTTTAGATGAGTTGTGATGTTTATTTTCACTGACTGTTACCTCAGGTTAGCTATCCAAGGATAATTATGTGGATAATTGCAGGCAATGCAAGTGATAAAATACCTTTTCTTGCTTTCCCTGTAACTACCATCACTGTGATTTGCATTTGATCACTGTTTACAATGATAATGGTTGTATACGACAGCTACAAATCTTCAACACCATACTTGTCTCCAGAACACATATGCTTACATCCCAATTTCTATTTATTTCCGTCCCTGATTCTCTCAGTCTCTTCCTGTTGTGTTTACATCTTGGGAGTGACATGCGCCCTCTAAGGCCCACTGGGACCTGCAGTTTTTATTTAGCAGCTCTTACAGACGGCAGTAAAAAACCCTCCACTAACACTCCAGGCCGTGCCACAGGCGAGAGGTATTAGTGTCATCTAATTAAATACAGGCCTCTGCTCCCTGCTTCCCCTCAGGCTAACATGGATTGGACAGCTTTGTGCAATATGCTAAAACATATGGGACAATACTCGGGACTCTGAATAGACATGTGATCTTTGACACTGCAGCCACTTCAAATAATTGTGATTATTATACAGTTTCTTCTTCTTCATCGTACTATTATTATATTACCCGGCAATTCTGTCTGAGGGCAATGATGTCCTCCCTCCCTCCCTCTCTCCTTCTCTCATTTCCACATTCTCTGTGGGGAGCTTTTGTCTGATAAGTTGTCACATTAAGTGCTAACTTTTGGGTGATCGCTGGGCTTTTCTTTCTATCTCTTTATGGCCAGACCCTCTAATAGCTGTCCTGCGGCAGCGCCTGAGGCAATCATGTTACAAATAAACAGGCTGACACAGTCATTTACTCAAATCGTCCCTACACTATTCACAACCCTCCCCTGGTGATGATCCTTCGAACAACAATTATTTCAAATGTCAAAGATCCAAGCCTTCAGGGCACAGACAAATGAACATTAAAAATCTATTACCAAACACTTTAAAATATATATGTAGGCTTTTTTTTATTTCCCTAATACAAGATTACAATAAAGAGAGCCTGCGTAGCTGAACTTAGAGGAATTTCTAAAAATAAAAACCAACAAACAAATCTCACATTAAAGTCTTTAATGAATGTCAAGTGTGGCAAATTCTTTCCATTTATGACGATGTAATGTGGCCATAAGTGACCGGTGCCGCAGAGAGCGCTGAGGTGATGGAGTTTGCCCACAGAGGTTTGTGTTTGTGTTTCATCTCCTTGTTTCCTTTTGTTTCACGTGACTCCATCCGGAGGGGTGGCCTCTGATTTGCTGTCACACCGAGCTGTTCTACATGACCTCTCATAACCTCATCTCATCTCTCCGAGGACTCCCAGGAACCTTCGGTCGACCCTGCTGATGAGATGAAGATATTTCCACCTCAGCTGACTGAAACCTCTGGGCGATAATGGTTCTTGAGTAACCACAAAAGTCAGAGTTTGACCTGTCTGATTCTTTGATTATTGCATTTAAAGTTAAACGAAGAGAACGACCTGAAGAAGAAATATGAAGTGTTTCTGATTAAAGTTGTCTCCCTTTGTCTGCAGAGTTGCTTTGTTCAACCTCTTCCTGTTTTGCCTTCTTGTAAGTGAATTGTCCAGTTAAGATATATAAGCCTAATATAAAAGTATTGCTTGCAGTATCAATCTATTCCATGTGATTGCCCCTCATGATGGGCACAAAATCCATCCAGTGATAATGACATCCATCTCCGCCTTTATACTGCATGTATTTGTTACCTTTGGCCCAGTAGCAATAAATCCAATCTAGTCTCCTGGATGTGGACCGCTGACCACTGCGAACTGGTCAAGGAGAGTGGCTACAGTTCATTTCACATCAACACCCGTCATGATTATGGAGAGATTAAATGCCCCCACCCTTCCTATTTTTCTGCTTCTCTCGCCCTATAAGAATACATATTTTAGATCTAATGTTTATTTTGTAATGTTAATTTAACTCTGGTTTGAGTGAAATCTGTCAACAAATAGTTGGTATAAAAATATGCTGTGAAACTTGTCTTCTTTAAATGAACTTTGACAGTGTCATTGAGATGTTTTATAACCCTCTGAACTGTAACTATGAATACCTAAACTGACTGTGACATCATGTGTGTTAAATGGTTAACTCCTCCCTTCAGCATGGAATCATGAATTCAACCCAAACAGGGTCACAGTTGGCTAGTTAAAAAAAAGAGCATTACTGTTTTCATACTTGTCTTGCTTGATGTGATTTAACAGTATTATCTGCTTGATCTCACCAAAGGTTAGCAAACACATCCTTTATCTTGCCTAACTGCTCCTAATCTACAGCAATGTACCTGTACACAGTTTTTGAATTTTTTACATTTTACAGTGCGATAAAACAAAATATTTTAACTAAATTTTCTATTTTAAATTTTGATATAACAACTTTGCTATTATATCAGTTCAGTTAACATGAAAATCAAGGCTGTCTTTGAGAACTAGCAACTCCTGTAGCATGTAATGTCTTTTGAAATAGATATGATATTGGCTCATGTAGACTTTCACTTTGTAACTGAATTGAAATTATCATTTATACACTCCTTTGAGACATGCATTGTGCTTGGGCTATACTCTGTAAAGCTCTTTGCGTTGCCTTTGGGTATGAAATCTGCTATATAAATAAATCTGCCCTGCCTAATTCCCATATTCATCATACTATGAGAAAGTTAACCACTTCTCAAATTTAAAGTCTGAGTGAGTTAAAAAAAAATATGTAAAAGCCACAAACTCACCAGATTATTTACAGGATATTTTAAATTATTGTTTAACACTCATGTTACTAAACATACATGTACTGGATTTAAAATAAATATAGAATAAGAATGTCTGTATATCACGACAAATATTACATGTTTTACGGAAGACCTGAGGGGCTAGTGAGAAAAAAAAAGCTCAGGTGATCTATTTTGCTTGTATTTTATTTGTTGTTTGTGTAATGTGTTTTTTTTTGGTTATGATTTTATCAAAATTTTGTATGCTTTTATTAATTTACTTATATTCTATAATAATATTCTCTTTTTATTTATTTTTTGATAATGCCTCTGTTTTATTTAATGTTTTTGTTAGTTCCTTATCATCATTATTATTATTATTACTATTTTCTTTTTATTTCAACCTGTGAAACAGGTGAAGGTATAGCTGACACTAACAGCAGATTAGCTCCAATTAAAATACATTTCTAGCAAAAACAAAAACATGCCAAGTCATTACATGAATGGCTAACACCCAATACCATGTGTGCATGCAAACATTTAAACTTACTTTTAAGAAAACATGAATGTTTTTAGTCCTATTTAGAACATGAGGTAGTGGTGCGCTTCAGCCTCTTGTGGCCAAAATGAGTATTACAAAAACAAACACAAAGTGATAAAAAAAGAAAAGAAAAAAATCACCTCTTTTCACATGTTAAAAGAAAATCAGGGAAACTTAGAAAGATTGTCCTGGCAAAACTATTTATCACTTCTATAGTTAACACTGTGAGAGTGTTCATTCATAACAAAGCACACTAGTATCAAGTAAAGCTAACAACACAGTCAGCAGTTTCAATGAATGTTAAATTTCAGCTACACAAAGAGTTACTCCAATATAACATCAAAAACCCATGACCTCAAAAAGAATCAAATTAATACTGTTGATGGACCCGTAAAGTATTTTTTAAGTGTTGAAATGACCTCTAATGCTGTTAATTTGTGCTTAATACTTGTTTTATACTGAATGTTACATGTTCATTGTAAAAAAAAAATCTATTCCTAACATGATGCACTCTCAGAGACTAAACTTGCGAGCACCCAGGACTCTCATCAGCAGTGATTTCTTCAACCGATCACGACCATCCCCAGGGGAGCGCTAAGTGGAGCAGATGGTAGACAAATAGCTTGTAAGGGGGGAAAATTAAGGAGTTTTACAGGATTTTCATCAATTACCTGGGCTAATGTATCAATATAGAGTAAAAAAATGCTATTTGTAATGTTTCTGACAGCACCATCAATATATTAATAACAGCAATATAAGACATCAATCTTCATTTCCAACTTCAAAGGATGTTCCACAGCAGCTACACACCTGACAGTAAAAGTTAGATTCTCGTTCTCGTAAGAGGCCCAGTCTGCATTTTCATGTATCATGCAATCATTTCTGTCACAGCCCTCATGTTGGGCCTCCAGTACATTCCATAATAGCAGGCAATGAGCGAGTCATTGTCCTGCATTAGCATGTTACGGTACAGGGAGTTAAAGAGCCCAATTTCATCTCTGCCCCACATCCTTCTGATGGGATTGGCTCTGATGGGCTTGTGTGTTAGAAGGCTGGTTGCTGGCTTCATAAAGGATGATATGAGTGTGTCGTGGCTTCATAAAGCAGTAAAACATGCTTTTTGGTGCCTGGAGAGATTACTAAACTTAAACCTATTATAAAACAGCTCCTCAATGGGACTTAAACAGTTTAGATCAGGAAGGCTGCAACCACTTCTTTAATTCCAGTAGAGAGCCTGCTGTAAATAAAGTCTGATTCATATGATTTACTAAATTCACTAGTTACACCTACATAACTACTAACAGAGTAGTATCAACCAAAAGGATGCATTTACAATGGGGCTTCATGACAATAACAATGAATAAAATGATTAAATACTGATGCCTGTGCCATTAAATTAGATTTATCTAACAGGACTGACAAACTCAACATGCAGACCATATCAGAAAATTATCCAGGATATGAGCTTCTCAAATAAGTGACAGAAAAAAATAAAATAATGAATTACTTTCTACCATTTGAAACTGTAATCTGTAGCATCAACTTCTCAATTTAAAGGACAGGGCTCGTAACATTATATATTTTTGTTGTCCACAAATGTCACAAAAGGACCGAAACCATCAATATGTTTGCAGGCCTCTCAGTATTTTCCAATCTCCCTTCCCTGTCGGCACATTCTCACTCCAACCTTGTCACATACCGATGTTTGTCCATGTACTTTCCATATCGACATATGATGTGCAAGATACTCGGTTTCTTTGGTTGTTGACGCTCTGGGACGCTGTGTCAATTTCTGCCTGTTACATGCATTTTCTGTTGTCAAAATACACTTCCGCTTTCACAGGAATACAGTCTCTTTCAAAATAAATGCACTACGTTGGTACAACACTGCAAATTGACGTTTTGCTTACACACCTGCATGGTTGAGTTTATAAAAAAAAGAACAGGGTTTGGCTTTGCAATCTTACGGGAAGCAAAAAACTGCCTCCCAGGTGAAAGCCGATGGTTGTTGGATGCATCCATCACCACTTCCACCCACCCTACTCCAACTTTCGCAGCCTTAACTTTCATTGTTGTCCCACCATGTTTCCCCCTGATGCCGCCTGGCACTATTAAATAATAATGGCGACCGGCCGTGTATCATGCCGATGTGAAAGGACGGCTTTTTTTGCACCGGAAGTCACTGACCAAGTGCCAGTTTTCAATTACTCTGGAGTGAAACTCACTCAGCCTATTGCCTGTTCACCCCTATTGAAGACAAATCTTAAATAATGGGTCATAAATATATAGTTTAATTTTTGAAACAGGGAAATAGTTCACTAAAAAGGTGGGCATCGTAGTTTTAAGCTAACATCACTCAAACGAGAAAATAGTGCATTTGTTTGGGACTATTTTCTGTGGAGGAGTACTTACTGCAGCAGGACAGTGTATGTGGTATAAACTAATAATAAACTAATGTGGCCATGTTTTTCGTAGTAAAGAAACATGTCGGTCAGTGCAACAGAGTGGCTCACAACAATGGAAATCTATGGCTAATGTGATCTTGTCCCTACTACAGCCTTTTGCATTTCTTGACGCAGGAGGTTGGTGGTTAGGTTTAGTGAACAAAACTGTTTGAACAGGCTTAGGGAAACATTGTGGTTGATATTAGACATGTCAGTCAACTCATCTGACTAATGACTGACATGACAAAATAACTCAATGTTGACTTTAGTTGTACGCAGGAAAGGAACACCACTCTCCTGGGTCAAAGTCCTGTGCTTGTTGGACCTATCCACCTCTCCTCCCACACGCCCTAAATGGACTCTCTTGCTCTTTATACTTCATCTGTTGCTCTTAACATCTAATATAGACATAGATGGGTTTACACTGGAGATGGCTGAAAGCTGGATGTGTCTCCTACCGACTCTAAAGGGTGCATTTTGCATCTGTGTCTGAAACCAAGGGCCACTGACCAAGCGGTATTTTTTGACACCTAGAGACCAGGCTGCTATGGTACAAATGAAAAAGCTATATCCTTTACCTGCTGGTATCAAATCATTGTAGTGTCAGTCTCTTTTATGGGATTGGTAGACAAAAAATAAATGAAGAGTATCCCCTCTGAAGTCATGAGGAGCCTCTGACAGCAGCAGAAGTGAAGCTACGTCTTATGTTCAAATAAACTGATGGAACCAAATTAGGAGGTGAAGATGAGTCAGCACACAAGAGAGGAAAAACAGCCACACTTTAAAATCTTCAAAAGGTCCAAAAGTTATTTTTCAGATCTTTACTTCCGACTGTTATGTTCCTTCAGAGTCCTAATTAATATGTTAAGATTTCTGTAATTAGAAGGCTCCTGGTGTAAATGCAATATTCAACAGTTCTCCTGACAGTGATATATTCTACATGGATTATCCTCAGTGATTTTGACTTGCTAATTAATCAACATTATTTATGATGATAAAAGAGGGGGGAAAAAAAACTTACTGATGAACAGACTGCCTCAGCAATCATGATGTACTCAGTCAAGTAAACTTCTGAAATATTTATTATTCCACGTAGATGCTGCGGTGTGGTTGTGGCCACCAGCTAAAGACGACAGTGGATCCATATTTGAATTGAAGTGTTCAGTGCAGTCTTATATCTTTCAAGCAACGTTGTTTTTACTTTAACCCATTATTAAGCATTCATAATGAGTATATAGACACTTAATAAATGGTTTATAACCCACTTTAATGTAGTCGTAAGCAGATATGGGGACATGTTTGAGTGTTTATTAATGCATTAACATATCAACAACAATTTGTTTATGAATGACTGGTAACAGTATATTATTGCTGTACACTTATTTAATTATGCATCAAATCCAATATATTACAAACTGTTTTATTAATTATAACTGTTTATTAACTGTAACGTGTTTAAAACTCACAAAGATGTGTTATACTTAAAGATTCGTTCTTGACCTTGGAAATAGTAGTTTTACAAAAACAAGCAAACAAACAAACAAGTATAAATAAAATAAAATAAAGTAAAGTAAAGTAAAGTAACGTTAAATAAAATAAAATTAAACAAAACAAAACAAAATAAAATAAAATAAAATTATGACTCAAGGTCCACTTATTCTATTTCTTGTGGGGCTTTCAGCTGCATGTCTTCATCAGTGCCTGTTTTTTGTTGTCATGTAGAATGACCAAGTATTTATAAATACATACATAAATACCTATTAAATAAAAATATTATTATAAGAAGTGCGTAATAATTAATCTAAATATTAGGTACAGAATATTTTACATTCATATAGTTATTACATTTGTGTTACATTTCATTGCTATTCATTCATTTTGTTATAGACACTTCATATAGATTATGTTATAGTTGTTGACAAATTAATTATTAATTATGTTGCATCTATATCTTAAGTATGTTATAAATCATGATTGTTTGTTTACTGCTTATAAATACTTAATACGAGGGATAAAATAAAGTAGAATAGCCCAGTTGACCATAAGAAAGAATTAGTTGTTAAAATAGAAAGACTTTGGGTCGATTGTTTGATCCTACATGTTTCTCTGGTCTCCTGGTGACCTTCCTCCTCAACCCCAAATTATCCTCATGAATGCTCCTGATCTTTAATTATGCTGGCACAACTCGGACTAATCTACAATTTCTAGTTGTTCTCCCTGAAATAAAGAAATATGCACACCCACTTCCCAAGGCTTCCAGACCCAGCCCTGCCCATTGTGTTTTTTCCGCAGTTTGTCTCTATTCATTTGCATTTTTATGCAAGGTTAGTCGTGAGAGACTTCTATTACTGCCATGAGTACATTAAGAAAACCATTAATCATAGTGTAATACAGAGTGAATCGGCAACACACCTGTCCTGCTCGCTGGGGGCCCTGTTACCTATCACTCACAGTAGGCAGGACAGGGACATGAACCTGAGGCGACGGACACATCCAGACCTGCCCTCTCCAGCAAGATGGATACAGCTCAGTCTCGGTAACAAAATGTTTCTCAAAACTTGTTATGAGATACAGTTTTTTCTTTCTTTTTCTACACTGTTTTTTAGTTTTTCACTTTCCTCTCTGGGGGTTTGAAGTGAATATGGCATGTTTTGTTTCATAGCGAAATTAAAGCTTTCATTAGGCAAATATTCAAAGCTGCATAATTCCTGATCAGATCAGTCAAATCCCTTAATAAATAATCACTTATCGTATGCAAAATGATGATTTCTGCTGAAATCTGAGGCATGAAATTGTTCTAATCTGTTGTTATCCACTTGCTCCTTAACCTGTGGCTAAATAAAGCCTAACTGATGGTTGACGCTACACTATCACCAGACAACCAAAGCATCAATTACAGGTTCTTAAAATGCACCAAAGACGAGCTGCAATTCTAAACATCATGATAAAAACTGTACGAATTAGCCAACCATCAAGGAAATAAGCAAATAAACAGACAGCATAATGTAATGGTTGTGGTGCTGCTCCTGAAGTTGATGTTCCACCTACCTTTTCTGTTTTTGTGAAAGGAACATTAATCTGACGCACCAGTGGAGCTCTGTCTAATGTGAAAATGTAGAGTTTTTTCCCTTCTGCTTCTGCAAGGAAGAGGCTTCTATCACACTAATGATAATAAATGGCAACTAATGGGATGACCAAACATAACAAATGGAAAGTTTTAAAGGTATGGGGCCACATTAAATCTGCAATGACATCCACAAGTCAGAGCTGTGTCTGTGCTAAACAAGAAAAATTGATCACGGTTATGAGTTAAGTTTTGGAATATCACCGTTCATAATAATGTACATCATATACATTTGATACAGTATATTTTTTCACGTCCTAAATTTGTTATATATTAGTGTTCTTTATGATGTAAACTTACACTGTCATTTAATACCGTCTACTCCAGGATGTCTTCATATTAAACCACAGCAGACAGGAGTGCTTTGATCACAGGCATTAATGTACCAGCTGAAGACTGTCAGCATTACCAAGACTAGGATCAGTTTCTAAAAGTGGCTAGTGGATGCAAATTAAAAGTGAACAGAAGTGTAAAATGTTACTGACAAATCAAACTGTAACAGTATCACAACTATATTCTCATTTCTCTTTTGCCTTCTGTGGCTTGTAAGTGGCAACAGACTTGTACAAAAATCAACGCCTATAGATCTGCAGATTAGATTTTGTTTCTTTTGATCTTGCTGTCTAATTTTACAGTGAGTTATACCTGCATTTACTCAACTGTTGTACTTAAAGGCGATTATACTTTACCTGAGTACTCCGATTCCATGCTACTTTATATTTCAGTTTCACTTCTACTATATTTATTTGCCACCTTTAGTTACCTTACAGACAGACAAGTTTGCATACAAGGCATATGACGCATCGGGATGCCCAGTGGCTTGGTGGGTGGAAATGGCGTCCCATGTGCGAGGGCAATGTCCTTGGCGCAGTGGCTGCGGGCTTGATTCCAGTCTGTGGCCCTCTGCTGTGTGTCACTCCCTCTATCTCTCCTCCTTTCACACTCAGACTGTCCTGTCTAACCTGTCTGTAGGCAAAGAGTCCAAAAAATAATCTTTTTTTTTTAAAAAAAAGGCTATGATGCAGTGTTATAGATAAAACTACCCAAAAGTATATACAATAGTTCAAACTAGCTGTGCCACCACCAGCTACAACAGTAAAATGCTACTTAGCCTAGACGATGATGCATCAGTAATCATGATGCAGTAATATAATGGTGTAGTCATAGTAGTAGTATAAAACTGCCATTTTTCTGCATTATGAATACTTTTATGTTTGATGTTCTAAGTACATTTTGCTGATAACACTTGCATACTTTAAAATGTCTAGTGTGTAGGATTTTAGGGGCATCCAGCAGTGAGGCTATAGATCCCAACCAACTTAAACTTCTCCTGTGTACAAGGTATTTGGGAGAACTACAGTGACTGACAAGAAAACACATAAACGCAGAAATGCGAATAGCCCTATCTAGAGCCAGTGTCTAGTTCATCTGTTCTGGGCTAAGGTAGAAACAACATGGCAGGTTCTGTGGGAGAGGACCTGCTCTGTGTGTAGGTATAAATCGCTCCTTTTAATATTAAAAAAAAACAGATGCCCCTAAATCCTACACACTGGACCTTTAAGTGACATTTTCAATCCAGGGCTTTTACTTTACTTCCTCCACCATTTATTCAGTCCCTTGTGTATTTTTTGTGTTTTATTTAATTAAACAACCCAAATGGACATAATTGGAAACACACAATACATATTTTTTTTAGGAAATTGTTCCACATAAACTCCATAACAGACCCAAAGTGCAGAGAGAACTGCTGTGTGTTGTATCTTCTGAAGTCTGACACCGAGAAGTCTCAGAGAATTTCAGGTCTTTGTGCGTTTGGCATTGAGTGGAACTGCATTTGTCTTAATGATCGTGCTCCTTGAGCTGATTTTTGTTTCACAATAATCAATATCAAAGTCGCCAGTGGCAGCAATGCCCAAGAAAGGGGGAGTAAATGTAGAGAGGCATTCTTTCTCTGCATCGGCCTTGTCAATGTAACAGTGCTTTTAGAGTTTGGCCCTGAGCATCTAAACACACTCTCAATCACTCCTGAAATCCTAGTAGGCCACACTTGGCTGCTATTGTAACTTAGATACAGTCTCAATTTGTATGTTGTCTCTCAGTAGACGTGAGGAAAAATGAATGGATTGATCTCCCGTCCCAGTCCAACAGTTACAGCACATCTGTTTTCAGACAGGATTTATAAAAAAGTGTCACTGCTGACAAATAAACAGGTATGTTCACAACTTCTGGATTATGTTGTTATCATAGCTGTGTGATGTTTGTGCACTTAATTCATCTAACATACCAGGAAAACACAGCTTCAACACTGAGCTGTGTTTGCAGCCTTTTGACAAATGCGAGAAGCAGAAAATGATTTGAGTAAATTGTCTTTATCACACAAAAAAGATAACAATACGTGCTGGAAGGAGATGATACAAAAGATATGTGAAAGGACAATAAGAACAACACAAGATAAATGAAAAAATTAGTTACTCCGAGGTACTGATTTGCTCCATCTAATTGCAGCGTTCATTCAAGGATGTTTGAAACAGTTTAACATTGGCTGTGGATCCTGGAAATGACTCACACAACGAAATTCAGATACATTCCTCAGCTTTATTATTGTAATCAGATTTATTCAGATCGTGGTCCAATGCAGCAAAGGGAGGGTGTGAGAGACGTGCGGCCCCGTTTGGCCCCTCAGTGACCAGAGAGGAGGTGATAAATGACTACAACACTCGTCCCTGTCAGCAGTGGGAGGGGGGAGAAGCAGCCCTCCTACCGTGAGCTACATCATCCTAACAACATTATTCTTTTCATGCGGCTTGTCGATAGAAGCCCTGTGTGATTGGCATGGGGATCCGCTCAGGTTAATTGGAAGCCTGAACTGTGTAACGGCACGGGAAGCTGAGCAGACATTGTCCCCCTTGTAATAACACAGGAGGCCTGTGTGTCTGTGTATCGATTACATCTTAGGTTCATGGCACCCGTATGGGAATGAAATATCAGAGGACAGGTTATGGATGTTGCCATCAATGGCACTGAAAGAGCGGAGATGGGCTACTTGTACCAAAGGGAAACCCCATTACATTATAATAGATCAACATCCCAAAGCATATCTGATATTGTTCTGTTTAAAGCACAGAAGGAAAGTTTTCTGATCGGATTTAAAAGCAGAGATGTGTGCACTTGTTTGGCGTGTGACAGGTGTATTTGCCCTCATGTCCGAGCTCTGGGGGCACAGAAACGCTCTGTCTCTTCCTCTCATTTTGACCCCCCACTCTTTAGTTTCCTTTTGATCAAGGGCCCATAGCTTGCATTAGATGAAAGACACATGATACCCCATATAGGAGGTAACCTAACACACAGCTCCCTACTTGGAAGCTTGCAATCCTATGGACCAGGCCACCCTGGTCAGCGGTGATATTAAGAAAACAGAGAGAGTGACAGTGCTAATATGCAGGAGAGAAGAGTGCTATTCTTAAAGTTTTTAAAATGAGATAGACAAGATAGATCATCTGCAATTTGCCCACATCTTTGTTGCATTACTCCACTATGAAACAACCTGCCAAGTCTGTGAGGTGTTCATCTCTTCCTATAGTCACATTCTTATTATCGTCTCGATCATTCCGGGTGGCACCTTGATGCATTGTTTAGCGACCAAGGTAAAGGGTTTGATGCCATAACTCAGAGATTTTGCTTATTAATTTAGAAATTAATTACAAACACAAAGTGACATTTTACAAGAAATGTTTAGCATAGCATGAATTATCGCCGCTGTAAATTGGATGCAAGCGACGGAGTGCAAAGCCTTGACTTGAGCTCTTTGTGATTAATAAAAGAAGCTTTCACTTCAGTTTTAAAGCCAGTCATGATGAACGATACAAAGGGATGAAACAAAACTCCTCCTCCGGCTGAAGGACAAGCTATTTTAAGGGTGGATGTACATTTTAAAAGACGTATTAGATTAAGAGGAATCAGGGCTATCATTTATTGTATTTGTTGTCCCGTCAGACAGTTCAGTGACTAATAGCCAATGAAGGACATAACTTAAGATGGAGGTCACACGTTTATTCAGTAGATTGCAATTTCTGCCTTTTAATATGTTAAACAAGTCAGTGTGTCAGTAAGTTTTCTTTTCTTTTGCTGATGATCACATTATTGTGTGACATTTTGTCATAGATAAAATGCCCGCATTAGCAACTGCACAGGCAGGCAATGACTTGGACACCCTCACTCTGTTCTGTGGAACACAAACAGGAGGTCCAGCTCTGTCTCCTGTGGAGCAGAGGATCTGGATTCTACATGAGTGACTGAGACACAGCATCCTCCATCCTGCCTCTAACGGCCCCCTCATAGAGCCCCACAAGGCCCACCACGTGGCTCTCAGTGCTGAGGTCCAGATTGTGCCACTGGGCTGGTACCGGACTGGAGGTGGGCGATGGAGCCCCAATCCATCTCCCGCAGGAGCCCGGTGACGGGAGCATCGGTTGCCCACTCCTCGGCTCTGAGCACACTCAGGAAGATGGATTGGTTGGCCAACTCACCAAAGGAGGCAAAGCATGCCGTTAAGAGCCTGTGCATCACTTGGCTGCTCATATGCAAAGTTTGATGAAAGAGGTTTTTCTGGGAGCGATGAATTAGGGCTCCGCTGTGAAATTAGATTTCTGGTGAAAACCTCGCAAGGTTTAGAAGTAGCATTGTTTCTTCCCTGCCGTCTAACCCAACGGTAATTATAGATAGAGGTGAAATTATATTGGGAATTCAATGACGAATGATAAAGATGAATGTCAGAATAGCTTAGCAACCTGTAGAAACAATTGTTTCATGGAGATTTTAATGGTCCAAATCACAGAAAGTACAACTGTGTATAATATGTACTACCGAGGAAAAAGAGGCAGAGGATATTACAACTGACATGAAAGGTGCTAACTTAATGTTACTAACAGTACACTGCTTATTTGTCTCAATTATTTAAGTGGAATCAATAGCCAACAATTGTCCATCATTGTTGAACTACATTGCACACACTGCAGGTTGCACAGTGTGTGAGCAGAGAATGGAATAGGACACATACAACAAACAAATGGAGAGCATATGAAATATGTCCCTCTGATGAAATAAATCTTGTGGAAAAATTGTCTCATACTCAGAAACAGTCCAAATTGCTCGGCACTTTAACCTGATACACTAAAGATCCCGCCTCCTCCTCTCTGTGACCCAAACCTAAAACGGCGGCATGAACACTGACAAATTTGACAAAGGGAATTTGCTCAAAAAACACAGCCTCTATTTGGTCAGCCAAGCGGCAAATATGTCGGATGATATGGTTTATTAGGCAATCCATTTCTCCACAATAGTGGGGCCATCTGCAAAGGTTAGCATGCATAAGGTTCGTATGGCAAATTCTATCTAATCTGCCTTCGAAGGGGCCGCCGCGAAAACTCAGTGGCACATTTTTCATGTACGTACGATTTGGAATGCAAATAGAATAGCTGATGAAAGAGGTGACCTTCTAAGTGCAGAGCAGCGGGGGCTTTGTGGAATATGCAGAGGCAGAATAGAATAGAAAAGAATGAGTTACTGCCACTGCCACCTCAGCTGCATTGTAATATACGACTGTGGCTCAGATACAAGTGAACCTGGCCTCAAGAACATCTAGGTTAATCTCTGAGGATGGCACATCATGTACTCAGTACAAAAAATAGCTGGCTCGCAGAATTATATGCCTTTATGCACTGAATAAGGCCTCCAATGTCGAACAAAATACCACAACAAAAAAGCATTTCATAGTATGTGTGGGAGTAAAGGTAATATAGGTAATATATACAGTATTTAAGTTATTACATAGATAAACACATGACAAAATGTTGCATAGACTTCTTATTAGATTTATTGTTTTACTTTTGAGACAAAGTTGACTGACATTAATTTGGATTTATACTCTCACAGCACGTTTTGCGTAATAAATAGCAGCATGTATGGAACATTAAGTGGCCAATCCAGTTGATGGATGCTCCAACATGCTCAAAATCTAACTCAAAATGAAAGTTGGAACAAGATATTCCACAATATAAAGGTGAGACTATATGTCAATAGTGTAGTGTATGGACTCTTTTGTCATGCGTAGTGCAAAGCTTGAACACATAGACAAATGGGTGAGGTGTACCATGGTCATTCAGCCGTGCATGTCTCATCTGTAGCCAGCTTTGGCAGAGTAGTCATCTTCATTCCCTTTGTCCTTAGTGCAGTAGGTAATCTATCAGCCTGGAGACGTGCTGGAGAGTCCGGCTGGCCTACTCGCTCTCCCATTTGAATTGAGAACCCAGTTTCTGCTTTACCCGTGGTCCCAGTTAGACCAAGCTGCAATTGAGAGTGAGTGAGCTGTCCTTGATTCATATTACTGTCCCAGTATGATTGAGCTTCTTTGGTATTGCCGGAGAATGCAGCGAAAATTGAGCACTTGACTTTGCAGGGTTGAAATCCCAGTACTGCATGTATGCATTTTCTCAGGGTTTTTCACGGGACACGCTTGAGGTGCATTCTTTATGTTGTGCTCAATGAGACAGAAGCACGGGAATGTTTAGGGTGTTATTTGGAAGTTAGCACAAACCCTTTCAAACCCGCAAATCATATGCAGCTGATCAAAACAAATTCTAATGATAAAATAAAGCCGGTGTTATTCTAAACATTTATCATGATCAATAACTCCCATGAAATAACCAATACAAAAAACATGATTGTCTAATTCTCACTGCCTTCTGATTTCCCCTCCTTGCCGGTGGCTCTCAGCCCCAAACGCATTTGTTACTACTGAAGATGTTAATCTTTAAATATGGGTCATAAATATATAGTTTAATTTTCAAAAAGTGCTTACGAAACTCATAAAACATCTGGGCACTGTAGTGGTTAGCAAACGTTACCCAAACAGGAGTAAAATATGCATTTGATGGGGACTATTTTCAACTGCAGATTAACACACGTTTAGTATGATATTGAGTTTATCTGATAACTGGGCTGTGTAGGTGGGTATCAAATTAAGTTACAGTGCCCATGCTCACTATAAGAAAGAATCAAGTCACCTAAAGCAATAGCAGGGCAAAATGTATGTGTTTTAATGGTTTCTAAATACTAGTATTTTTGGACAGAGGAATGAGCAGTATCACATGAGATCACAGTCAATAATTGTTAATAAAATCAATTTATTGTTGACATTGGTCGACAAAAAGAAAAATATAAAATACCCTTTAAATCATGTGAGCAATAATACTGGAAAAAAGTAAACATGTCAATCTAAATCTGAAACATGCCATGTTGTATGTCAAATAATTTGACCATAATGTAGCAAGAGAACAGTATCACTCATGTAAATTTCTCACTGTTTTCCTCTGAGGTTAGTAAAAAGTTAGCTATTGCAGCACATCAGGTGACCTTACGCTGTGTAAGCCAAGAGAGTGTCTGTTGATGATTAAATCAATAGAGATTTGACACAGACTTGTGGGAACATGCCTGTCTTATTTCAGCCAGTTCCTCCCCTCGTGGTTGGCTGTGGGGGGGATTCATCACCTGACTGGTCTCTGTCACCTGATGGAGATGGGCCTTTAGCCGCGGTTTGATAGAGGGAGTCGATTATGATGCATGTCGATCGTTCCAGCAAATATTGACATGGAAACAGTGTGAGAACAACCCCACGGCTCATAGCCCTTTCTTCCCATACTGGCTGCTTCACTCGCCAACTCTGTGTCGCACAGATGCACGCACGCACACGCACACACACACACACACACACACACACACACACACACACACAAAGCATAACACACCTACAGTTTACAGACATTTTCACAAATAAAGACACACTTACACTGTGTGCACACAAAGATGCCCACAAACCAATCATCCCAATCGATGGTGTCTCATCAGCTTCTCAGGGTAAATCCCAGCTCCATTTGCTATTAGTGCTCTGGTGTGTGTGTGTGTGTGTGTGTGAGAGAGAGAGAGAGTGTGTGGGAGCTTGATTGGTTATTTCTGTTTATTTACTTAAAGGTGGAGGAAGAGGCCATTTCCCCTGCCACAATACGCTAATACTGCCTCTTAACCACCTTGCTGTCTCTCCTACATCTCCACAGAATCGTACTCCTTTCTACATATGTCCCTGGGAACCAAGAGGGTTAATGATGAAACACAAACAACATTTGCTGGTAGAGGAAAAGCAAAGGGGGTCTGTCAGGACTGTGAAGACAGTAGAGAGACACGGAGAGTGAGAATGAAAAGAGAGGATGGAGGATGTGTGGAGGAAGGTGGGGAGGGGGGGGGGGGGCCTAATGACAGGTGTGTCTGTAAATTCTTCATCCTGCATAGACTGCTAGGGAAACTGCTTGGCAGGGCACCCAACCATGACTTTACAACTAATCCTGTTTGTAAGTTATTATTTATCTTCAGCAAAGTTTGTCAAACTCAGGCTTTGATTTCTCCCCCTGAGTTCCCTCTCGTGGCCCGCTCCCGCACATGCTCCCCACATAATTTATGACTGCCTCTGGTCCTGATGACAGATTATTAAAAGTAGAATTAGTTTTTTGCTGGGGATTTTTCCTGTGGGAATTGGGAAGGCAGGGCTCTCAGAGGAAGGTCTCTGACGAGGTCTCCATTACTAATAGAGGCAGATTTTTTTCCTTCCCTGTGTGATGGTGGAGTGAGAAGACTAATGATTTGAATTTACTGTGGCAGCAGTCACGTGGTCTGGAAGCCAGCATCAGAGGAGAGGAGAGGTTAAGTTCTTCCCTGTGGAGAGGTTTATTGGATTGTTTAGCACCAGAAGGATAATGTTTTTGTCATAGACTGCTGGTGCTTCTGCTGCTAGGCTAGAGGGAGGCCAGGAACAAATCCTCTACTTGTGTGTGCATGTGTGCGTGTGTGTGTGTGTGCGTGTGTATGAACTAAGATCAAAAGTATGAGAAGATCAGAGAAGAGAAAGGGAGATATGTAGTATTTTTTTAGATGTGGGACATAGGAGGAGGGCATGATTATTGCAGAAAATGACTGCAGTAGTTACTATGTGTGGACAGGATTTCAGATATTCACTTTGACTGCACCCAAAAAACAATACAAATAGCACTTCATCTTCTTCCTCTGAAGTCATTGCCAACTCTCTGATCCTCCCCTATCAGTAACTCTTATGCACTAACTCCACACTTTTCCTCCTTCTCTGCTGACACACAAAGAGGATGTAGGCTTTCCCTTTTCCCCTGTTCACCTGATGGCCGTTTGGAGCCTGTTCCCCCAGCGTGTGTCTGCAGCCTGGGAAGCAGAGGGGAGTCTCAGCACAGCTGAGAGGCTCGGCTTAATCTTATGCATCATTAAGCACTCAGCGGCACGCCGCAGCTCCTCATATACATCATCCACGCTTAATAAACATAATGATGACATAAGATGTAATTCCAGATGAATTTTCATTTTATAGGGAAATGGAGAATTCCTGTAGAAAGGAGGGGAAAAAGAAAAGAGGAACGAAAGAGGGAGAGAAAAAGTAAATTATCTGGGAAGTACAGAATAAATGATGTTTTTTCTCCACAAGATGGATTGTGGGGTTCTGGGGGCAGTTGAAGTGGGAGAGGAGTGTTGGAGGGAGGGGAGGGTGAGAAAGGTGAGGGGGCAGAGGGCTGCAGTGGTGGTGGCCTGAGAGTGGAGGGGTGGCATGGGGGACAAGGGGTTGCAGGGGGGGAGAGAGAGAGAAAAATGTTGGTCATTCCAAGTGTTTTAATCGCGGGACTTGATGGACAGGCTGAGAGGACCTGAGGTGCGGCCATCCATCATAGGCAGGCTAGAATGGTGGAGCGAGGGGTAGAGTTTCAGAGGGGGCTTTCAGGCTGTGGGGGGAAATGGGATTGTGATGAAAGTGTGAGAGAAAGGCGGCTGTACACAGTAAAGGCCAATGAAGGCAAGAGGACCAAAGATTAGCGTCGTGCTTCTGCAGCATGTTGGGAATGACAGGAGGAAAGGAGATTTTAATAGCACTGCTGCCATGTGACAGTATCGCCACCCGTGGTTTTATGTTCATTTGGCTTTGGATCCCTGTTTATGGCTTGAAAGAGGCTTACAACCAGAGAGCCAATGAAATGCACTCAAAACTTCATTCACATTTTCACAAATTTATGTCGGTCTGAGTGTTACATTCCCCCCAAGAGAGTAACACATTGTGGCTGTGCGCATATGTGCATGTGTGTGTGTAGTTTTGACATGTTTTTGCAATGTTTACTGTGCATAATACACACACCTCTTACCACACCAGGTCAAACTGGGGGACAACCATGTCAAAAATAAGATATGGTCACCAGGGGCTCACCACCACCACCACCACATGCACACCCTCTGATGCACTTTTCCTGAACTCAGCCCTCACCCAGACACTTCCTCCTGCAGACACCACCGCTCAGACACCCATCCAACAAACTAACCAGCCAGCCAGGCTGAAAAAAAACCCCACACACAACAGGCGGGAGGATGAGATGAATAGCAAAGTAAGGTTTGGAAATTACTGTGTCTCTTACATTCCAATGGGAATATAGCATATACCCCTCCTCCAGCTTATCAGTGACTTCTGGCACAGGTAAGATAAAACATTTGAATCTATAAATCATAATATAATTATGACTTTTGAGGGGGTAGAAACCACTAGTAAAAAAAAGTCAAGAGATTTACTATTAAATATTAGATTTTGCTCCCAATTTTTCTCCTTTTTACTGACCATTTGGAAACGAGAAACTATTTAGCTCTTGCCAGTGAAGCCAGTTTTGTCGCGGGAAAGCAGCATCCCATGCATGCTTCCAGCTGGACCCCGTCCCAGACTGCCATGCCTGGTTAATGTGGCCATTCTGTGCTGCCAGAATTAGAATTCATGGTTTATATTAAACAAACAAACACACAAACAAGAAAACAATGACACGAATTGACCTTGCATGAACTGAACGTACTGTAACTGATTCTCCAAATTGGTATAATTTTAATGTATGCAAACTGGTTATGGACCTTTAATATCATGCCCACTTACTTTGGAGTATGAATCACATTTTGAAGCATATGCTCCTCAGGTATTGCAGATAGAGTGGAGATCTGATCTGTGGGTTTAGCTATGGAGTCCTGACTGATGCGATACAGTTGGGGATATATTAATGGAGCCTCCCACCTCTCCTCTGGTGGCCTGTGCTGCACAAAGGCATTTCTGGATTCAAACCTCAGCATGTTCAGGGCCAGTGGAGCATGCCCAGCAGTATGCCAAGGTTAGATGGGTGCCAAGGGTGCCACTAAACGGAACCTCATCCTCTGCTCTATCCTCTCATGCCCAACACAAAATGCTGCAATATAACACAATGCCATATAAAACAAAATGCAATGGACATACATGGAAGCACATAGCAGCAAAACAAAAACACCACACAATGTATCCGTTCTACTGGTGTAACACAAAAACTGTTATTAACACTTCTGTGTGAATTTTCTTTTTAATTCATAGCAGTCAGACTAATAATGTACACGTCAGTGACTAGTCTTGGCAACAGCAAATGCCCATTTCATCTGTCACTTTCTCTGTCTTATGGTTCCTATACACTTCTCCCTCGCGTTGTCTGTGTGAGTATAACTCACAGATAATGTCTTCATCAGTGATGTACTCACAGTGCTCTGTTTGCATTGACTTACAGGCCACACTCCCTCTCTCTCGCACACACACAGCCCCGGTCCGCTCCTGGCACCGAACGCAGATTACATCTTGTTTCCCAAACTACTAAAAGTGTCAGAGGCTGTCTGGCTTTGCTTTTATATAGTGTTATTAATGGCAGTGAGCACCCACCGCCCCAGTCTTTGTGTATGTGTGCTTGTGTCTAATTAAAGGATCGCTGCTTACAGAAGCAGAGAATGGGTTTGCAAGATAGGAAATAATAATTGCAAATATTATCATTATTATTTTCACGGCTTATAGAGAAATGACACGAGGTTGGAAGACTGTATTTGAACTGTGAATTGTGAACTTGCTCAGTGATTGTAATGGACTGCTGATAAAACCACAAGGGCCAGCCGTGGCTATTATATAACCTCTGACCAAGACTTTATAATCTCCTCAACTGAAGAAGAAGAAGGCTGTGAATTTTCTAGGTGGAACTTTGCACTCATTGCTTAGCTAACAGATTAAGTCCTCCACCTAGAGGATTTAACTAAATTTAATTGGCGCTACATATACTGCAAATATCATGGACACCATCCATTTATACCAAACATAAAGCTATTTAATGTTTTGGCAAGAAAAGTTGCTCAAAATCTGCTGATTTTCTGCAGAAAATGTTGATACTACATGTTCCAAAAATGGAAAACAAAGTTGGCTTTGATCAACGTATCCTGATACAACGATTTGTCTGATATGTTACAAAAATGCAAAACACTTCATATCATATCTAACAAAGCGCCCCATGAATGAAGTTATATACACAGCAAAAAGTTACACAGGTTAAGTGTAGGGAAGTAAAGTTATGTAGGTAAGGTTTAGGACAGTAGTTTGCAACTGGTCCAGCCACGGGGTCCAGATTTCTCCTTAGTCATTAGTTCAAGGTTCCACAGTTTAATACATCGAGCATCATAGTGTGTTTGGCCATGTTGCTGAGCTAGTTTGCTGTCTTTGTTAAGGAACACTAACTCAACAGCAGAAAACCACACTTCAAAATAAAAGCTCTGTGCTGGAAATTTACTGTGCTTAAAAATAAAGTGTACTTTTTTTGCAAACTTGATGTGTTTGAGAGTCACTTGCAGTCCATTCAGAATGGGCCTGCGACCCACTTTTGGACCATGACCCAACAATTGGGGACCACTGGTTTAGGAGAAGAAACAGGGTAATGAAGTTCCTTAAAATAAATAAAAGTTCACTTGGTTTCACAGGGGACATAACACCTTCTCCTTTGGGAAAGTCGTGTGTTGTTTGACTCATCCACTCCCTCAACCTGCCTCCCACATGAATTTTTGGTCTTTATACTACTTCCTTCTTTACTCCCACCAGTGCATTGCTCACGTGATCGCAGCCTTTCTGATTACATTAGTTGTACATTAGTACATTAATTACTGGCTCATGATTTGGTGGGTTATATACGAATTGTGGTGCATTACTATTATGTACATATGTACATCCAGTACATGAGAACAGCCTGGTTTGACAATGCTTTACTGTCATATATGAGCTGACGGTTGTACATTCACATTCATTGGTACATACCTAATTCAAAAAGCAGCATATAAAGTCAGTCTGGGAGGCCATTTGTTGCAAATATTTGCACAAAACCACCTCAGATTGACACTATACAAACATTTTGTTTAGCTCTTTTGGACATGTTGCACAGTTTGCTGCACACAGATTAATCCAGGTCCTACCTATTTTAGCTAAGCCTAGTTTATTGACAAGTTGCACAGATATACAATTTTATTTTGAATTATTCTTGACCAGGGTCTGGGACCTTAGGCCCATTGTGTAGCCGAGCCTTTTGCTCAGACAGCTGTGGCTTGGCTGGCTCTCAGCTTCCCCTGTCTTAACCTGAAGAATTATGTGCTCAGATAATTAGCTCTTATAGGTACACTCTCCATTTCTCCACTCCACTGGGCACATCATCTTCCTCGCCTCTTTATTGTTTGGTTTGCTTTGTCAGATCGATGTCTTGCTACTGCGTAACCAGCACTCATATCTCAGGCTGCATAAATCACAACAAGGTTTCTGTCGCTCGGGAGAGTGGTGTGGCTTTGCTGCACACATGCACGCTCGCAAACACACACACACACACACACACACACACACACACACACACACACACACACACACACACATAAACAAGTGGGTGGACCACTTTATGCTCCACATCCAACAAACTCTCTTCACCTCTCTCCTTGTTACTCCTGCCTCTCTTCTCTCCTCTCCTTCTTTCCTCCCTGCATCTCCACCACTGTCGCTGAGTGACCACTGAAGAGGAACCCATCAGATTATCCTCTACCCGGTAGCGATGGGTTGGGTGGGTGCAGCCGAATGGAGGGAGGGTAGGGGTCTGTATCACGGCTTATGATTGCAGCGCCACCCTTGTAATGAATTCGAAAAATGCAAATGTCTCCCCCCCATGTAAAAGTTGACATTGTCTCCTGTGATAAATTTTCTGCTGAGGTAAGAGACAATTTAGATGCGAATTACAAGCAGGCTCTTTGTCACTCCTCAGTTCCATTTACATCCTTAATTAGCTGATTCCCTCCCGCTTCCATTAGAGGGTGAGGGAGAGGATGAGAGACAGACAGACAAAGAGACAGCCAGGGACAATAACATAGACAGAGAAAAACTGACATCTACCGCTGGGCTCAGTTGCACAAAAGCAAGCTTTCAAATATTATAAACACACACATGTCTATCCAACCTCTCACAAAGGTACATAAGCCTTGATTATGGTGCAGGAAATGAGCCAGAAACACCATCCCATGTGTTAGGACCTCAGGGTTGATCAGCATCCCTGGGTCTGTGTCTCTGTTAATGTCATCCTTAACAGCAAACTAAACACCACAGGTTTGTAGACATTAGCCATGCCTGCTAAAATACTCATTTACCAAGCCTCCTCATCACACGATGCTCCTCTGCTTTGAATGACAGGCCTAAACATGCCATTCTATTAGGAGGCTTACTCAATAGAGCAATGTTCAGTCATTCGTGTCCCTCCCAAGTGCACGGCTTGTCTGCGAGACCCCGCGAAGAATATGCTCAACGCGAGGTCATATATTACAGTTTACAATATGTGCTTGGTCTCCGTGAATGGAGAGTCCCTCAAAGCATCACATCAAAGCCCGCACTGGCACACATGCTATGGTTTCTAACGATGTAAACTGAAGCGTGGCGTGAATATTCATGTTTAGACCAAAGGATGATCATGTTCTGATTTCATGGCACAGAGTAGGCCTTGATGTCTGATTTTGTTCTGCTATCTTTAATGTATACATTCGAACAGTGGGGACTAATAGAGCATGTGGCAGCTTTACAATGCAAGGGATCTGTGGGTGGCCGATTCATTCTGCCAGCTGACTGTCCCTAAATATGGTCTGCCAAACACGTGGGGTTGTGTGAATAAAGTCACTTATATTTTGCTCAGTAACAGATTTATTGTAAAAGGCATCAGAGCTACATGCTCCGACACCCTCACTTACTGTACGTTATTATTATATTAAAGCTAAACTGAAATTTGAATGGTCCTCACTTTTTGAGCAAGGAAATATAAACTTCAGTAAAACTGCAACTACTGGCATATTAAGCTATTTTTCAACGAGGATAAGAGCGTCAGGCCTAACAGCAGTTGACTAACATTTGAGAACAAGTGTGCTAAGAAGTGAACTGTCAAATTCTGTGGTGCACTACTGACCAAGCTAGAAAGCTAAGCTAACTAGCATCCCTTTGGAATGTAGAGGCAGCTTTAGCTTAGCCTGCAATGTTAGCACTGATTCTAACAAGACGTTACTTTTTGTTCATGTTATTTGAACACCTGCTGGGTCACTTGCAGTACCTGCACACCGCTGTGTTGTGTTGCACCCACATTATATAAAGGTCGGGGCCCAGCTTCATGAGTCCAGTTGTGGTGATAGAAAAAAATCAAACTTAAAGTAAGACTACTGACTATTCACCCCTCACCCCTTCTGGTCATTTTTTAACACTTGGGCAGAAGCCCCCAGTGTTATAATAGTAATGCCAGGGGCAGCCTTCTGTGGTGTATCTTGAAGCAGGGAGTCAGTGGACCTTGAAGCAGAGGGGGTCAGTGCTAAGTCAAGTGAGTCCACTAATGTGACTAACAACTGACATGACAAAATAACTCAGAGTAGACTTTTAGTTTCACACAGGACATAATCACCAGTCTGCTGGGTCAAAGTCCTGTCCTTGTTGTACCCATCCACCTTAAGTGGACTTTCTCACTCTTTATATCAGCTCTGTAAGTCTAATAATGATGCGAATGGGTTTACATTTGAGTTTGTAGAAAGCCAAATTGCATACAGACGCAAACAGACACTGCCAAGCTGCATATTTTGATGCCATGGCAGTGAGACCAGGCTGCATATAGAGTCACAGAGTATTCATGTAGATGCTCAAACCAGAGATGGAACTAAGCAGTGGCTTACAACATCGGCCTTCATCTGGTTGACTGCCTGTGTGGCTGTTGGAATTGAAGTGAAAAAAGTCCTATTGTCAGTGCTTGTCCAACAATTATTTGGCGGTTAGAACAAAAACAACAGCAACAAAAAATTAAATTAATGCAACACTAATGTATGGGTGTTATCACAGCAGAATGATAAATAAGACTTTAATGACCTATTTTTGGTAAGGTACAAGTTTGGCCTATTAAGTACATGAGTCAAACACCAAGGATGTCCACACTGATTTCTTAGCAAAAGCAAGTTTAAGCTATTTTTGGAATAACAATTGGTATTTCCATCGCACATGGTTGTTCATCCGGATTGTTTGTCTGCACAACCAATTTGCAGGGCTTCCGTCAAAGCAAAATACCATCACTGGAGAAGAAATTCTCACTGACGGAGGCACCCTCAGGTTCAGTCTGTTGCCAAATTTTTGGTCAGAGGTCATTAGTTTCGTCTGGAATGCGCTGCTTCCCTCTGTAAACTGGTAAATGAAAAGCAACTTGTTTGCTAGTTTACTGTACACACAATTGATCAGCAAAACAATGACACAATTGACCACCCACTTGACCTGGCCTCATAGCTGTAGCAAATCAGATGGGTCTCAATGTTTTTTTTTAGACTCATATGTAAGTGGTTCATGAATGTGGCTTTCTCTCTAATAGGCTGTTGACGCGGATGTTTGTGGGGAAAAGACTTGTTTATGATTGTGGCTCATTGTTTGCAGCTCTCTAATTGATTCGGATGACCAGCGCGTCACAATAATTAATTTGATTCATTGTGTCTGATAGATTGTCTCATTCCCATCAAGGAGTGTTGGAAATATTTGACTCATTACATATTTGTGTTGTGATTGACAGCAATGTCTTTGCTTCTTTTTGTTTTTGTTTTTCATCTTCTTTTGTTTGTTTCAGGGCTCTGACATTTTCTTTTCTTGGAGACCTTAACTGTAGAGAAAAGCACACATATGACTTTCACACTGAGAAAACACTGTCATTACCAACATCAATCATGTGCAATATTTTCAGACATGTTGCTTTAATGTACCATTTTAAATGCAAAGTCTGGGGGACACACCGCTGCTGGCCTCTCGTGGTGTATGTATACGTTCTTCAGCCACTGTAAAATGTGTATGAACAGAGAGAAGCACGGCAGTCACGAGAGAAAGGATGCATTGTCTGTCTTTCGCTGTCATTAGGCGGCGTCTAGAGGATGATGTGGAAGCAGTATGGGGTCTGGGGGAAGTATTTATGACCCTGTAGGAAACTCGTTGGACTGCGGTGATCGCGGGGAGATAATGGGAGGGAATGGGATGCAGCGAGGTGTTCTGACGGCACCAACCAGACAAGAGCACATCCAGGATAAATCAATGTTGGTCATTTTCTCTCCTCCGCTATCACCCCCCTGCCTCACCGCACCTACCCCGAGTCATTTACACATTCAATCATTAAGACCCCTCTTGGAATTCTGAATGAAACCGCAGAGCCACATGGAAAAAGGAAAAGCAAATTTTATGTAAAACTGAATAGAGCAGAATGTTTTTACTTGAACAGTTTGATGTAAAATGGCAGTGTAGTAATGCTAATTTGATTTAATTCTGACACCGCCGCTTGAATGACTTTTCTGGTGACATTGGGAGGCATACAAACAAGACTTCACCTCATTAAACAGGAACAAACTGAGGGGAAATTACACTTAGTTATGGAAATGGATTTTAAGCATGCAAAGCATTACTTGACTTTAAGCTGGAATATGAAAAAAGCGCCAGTGTTGGCGTTAGCTTAGCTGTGACACCAACACCATTAAAGGGAGTGAGGATCAAAGTACAATCTAACCTCTGATGATCAAAAGAGACAACTCATTACAGAAGTATATTGACCTTAAAGACGGCTTAATTTAATAAAGCACTACCTCCGACGGTAGGAGTGCATTTATGTTTGCTCAAGTACAATGCACACACCATATTACAAGCACAGCTAAAACAGATAGATGAACTACTGCAGTAAATGAGGAGTTTTTAGAGTCCTGAAATTTTATCAGGGAGGCGGAGAGATGCTGCTCTCTAAAAACAATCCCAGGAACATAAGTGTAGACCAGCAGCATCAAAAGAAATAAAGGTGACATAAATTAACTTTATGACAACCTAAAATTTTGATGTCAGTTGGATTATCCATATGGTGTAAGCAAACAAGATCTACTGGAAACCAGTAGCTGAAAATTATACTATTTAGGTCCTACAAATGGGTTAAAACAAGACTGTGTACTTTGTAGAAACACACATAGCGTGTTCATTATGTCACAAATTAAATGTAAAAGATATCATGTGTAACTTTTCTGCATCAAAATGTCTAAAAACAATTAAACCAATCCAATATATTTTGTTGAGTTGTGTACATTATCCCGGATGATTCCAACAATGTTAAAACGTTAATCAAAGACACGGTCCATGTCATTTGGTTGCTGTTGCCTATCAGTGGCATCATATCCCTTTTGCACGTGTCATGGTTGTAGTTGTCAGCAAAAAGCTGTCATACACTGACTTTTTAATCTAGTTTTAAGCAACATTTTTACAATACACTTTTCAGAACTGCTGTTTTTTTTAATTACGCTGCTCAAAAAAAATTAAGAGGACACTTAATGGGCATACTATGACACCAAGTCAGTTAAACTTCAGGGATATCAATCTGTCCATTTAGGAAGCACAAGTGATTGTGAAGCAATTGTGAGGCAAAAGCAAGACAACCCCCAAAAAGGAAATGTTTTTATATGTGCTGGCCGCAGACAGTTGCTCTTTCCTTATCCTTTCTGACTGAAACTTTTCTAGTTTTACGTTCTGCTAGTGTCCTTGTCACTACTGGTAGCTTAAGGCGGCACCTGCAGCCCAATCAGGATGCATAGGTAGTCTAGCTACTCCAGGATGGCACATCCATATGTGTGGTTGCAAGAAGGTTTGTCTCCCAGCACAGTCTCAAGAGCATGGAGGAGATACCAGGAGACCGGCCGTTTTGGGGAGAGCTGGACAGGGCCGTAGAAGGGCTTCAACCCAGCTACAGGACCGGTATCTGCTCCTTTGTGTGAGGAGGAACAGGAGGAGCACTGTCAGAGCTGTACAAAATGACCTCCAGCAGGCTACTGGAGCCCGTGAGGGTGGCACGAGGGCCCAATGTCCTCTAGTGGGACATGTGCTCACAGCCCAGTACAATGTAGCTTGATTGGCATTCGCCAGAGAACACCAGAAAAAATAATGATGGTGGATCCCATTGACCATTGTTTTTTCTCAACAAACTACATCAGTAAAGATTTTCAACTTGAATAATTTGTTCACAAAGATCGGATGTGTGATTTAAGTGTTCCCTTTATTATTATTCAGCGATTGCAACTTGTGGCCACAATGCCAATGCTATTCAGTTACAGTTGGATAGTTACACAGGCTAACTTTAAGGGCATTATGTCAAATTTATTACAACCACCAAAATGTAAAACACAGAATTGGAACCTGTTATTCCTTATTTATTGACTAACAGCAGAGAAGTAAATACATTATTCATGTTTTTAATGATGTCAAAGGTTTGTTTACATTAGTGGTGTTTGTATATTTTCAGTCATGATTTAATTGACACACAAACTGCTAATTTTTGTCCTTTAATTATGCATGTGTATATATGAATATGTCAAATTTATGTGGTGAAAAATGAGACATTGTGCCTTTAAAATACCTCCATCACCTCTAAAATGCTTCGGTTTTTCTTTAGTCCTCCAGCTTGCTTTTGTTTTTCAAGGTACTTAAAGGTGACATTGAACAGAACGGGTGTTTATCTGTTGTCTACAAACTAATCTGTTTGCATTACCGCTTGTATTCCAATGGTCCCATTATGTATTAGAAAAGCAATTAACAGTTCATTAAACTTCGAAGGTGTTAATACAAGTCATAAGACTAAGCCATCTGTCGGATTCTCTCCCAAGCCCGACTTTGATACCATCCACTAAACAACGTTTCTAACCAATTAAGGTTAGACTTGGTAATTTAAATTTGAAAATAGGACATCTTCTGCTGGTTGTCTAATAATAGGCATACATATGGTGAGGGTTTGGAGTGCGATAATGAGAGAGATAGCCTCCTTAATTTGTCTTATAAATATTAGGGAGGGAGGCAGATTGAGGCCTCAGGACTTAACATATGTCTGCTTTCAACCTCCACACTATGTTTCAAGTCAGACGAGGAGGGTAAAAAATACAGTATTAGGAACAGTACACATCTGTGCCAGAGTATCCCCAGCTTAGTATTATATTAAAAAACCAGACACTGCATGAACAATGAAGGACCCACCCACTCATTTGCTATTTGTTGACTAGATAAATGTTGTGTTTTGTCTCATCTGTGAACACGACAAATGAACAGGGTGAACATGATTCAATTCATCATGTTTCTTGAGGATTTAGTGAGATTTGCTCTCATTAGTGGCTCATCTGTCAGGGAGACACTCTGATCCTGGAGAGGGAAAAAAACTGCCTCTCCTCACTTAATTGGGAGCCACACACGCAGTGAAAGAGACACAGCAGCTATGTCAACCTTTTACATCCCAAATTTATCTTCCAAAATCAATCCGTCAACATCCTAATTGGCCCTCACTTTATGATTGCTGTGCTGGCTCACTCTCGGAGGATCTAAAGCTAAATGGAGTCATAAGCTCAACAGATAAAATGTTGAAATATGTGATGCTTAGCAATCATCCGTTTATATAAATCTTAAACTGAAAGATAGGGATTAGATGAATGTGTCTAGAGATGTTCAAGGAGGAGGAGACAGCTTTAAAACCTTCCAGGATGTCAAAGTTCCGCGTTGAGCTTCTACAGTACAGGAAATGTGAATTATTATTACATTACCTTGACAGTTTGCCAACCGCTAAATGTTCTCAAGAAATAAGGTAGGATCCGTATCATATCAAGGGAAAGTAAAACAGGTAGCATTCAACTTAGCCTCAATGAGTATTGACATATTATTCAAGGTGCTGGCAAGAGAATGGCTCTCATTAGTTGTGTGTGAGTCGGTAATGGCAGATCACCTCTTAGGGCCACAGAATTGACAGGCTGTGCTCCCCCTCAGCAGATATCTGAGAGCTTTTTATTGGCTTCCCCTCCAAACACCCTCCTACTAATGCTGCCCGATGGCCTGGTTAACCTTGGTGATGCCTTCTGAAGCTGGAAAGGTATCACACAAAGTTCACTCAATCATTAGCAGTGCAGGGGAGTTCAATTCTGCATGCTTGGACGTTTTATTGATATTTGCATGCGGGTTAATGTGGAGCTGGGAGGTTTTTGTGCAAAGCTGAAATGATTCACTTTAGTATAAATTCAAAATGTTTGCATCATGGAAGCAGGAGAGCTATTGAGTCTACTGTTTTGTGTGCTGCTGTGAGGAAAGTTTCTTTCTCCTACTTAATGAACAGGTGTCTACATAACACAGCCCACCCCACAGATGGCAGCGTAATTAGCAGTCATTATGGTGGTCTTCAAGAAGGCCGGGATCTGTGCGGCCGCACAGAGCGCCTAACCTCTTCACCCCCTGACAGGGCCCACGGGGGGCCGCTGACACGTGTTGTTCTCCTGGAGAAGCCAAAGGTGGGGTTCCCCTTTCACGAGGTGTCATCCTGATGTGCTGGAAACCCCGAGACATGTGTTAAAGGATCAGAGTGTCAAGGGCCTCTCTCTGGTCACAGCGCCATAGGAACAATGAGCGGAAAAGTCCAGTGGCTTGAACAGAAGGCTTTTGTATTGTTTGGACGGCTTCTTTATGAAGAGGTTTTATAAAACAGAACACTTCACTAATAATGATTTATTGTTTACTCATGTATTGTCCGCAAATTACACATTTTTTAGTCCATTAAGCAAAACACAAAAACATGTTTTTAAAGTCAAACCGTTGTCATCTTAAGAGATTATTCCAATTTACCTACAGTGCTGCTGTGTGTGCTGAGCAGCAGACATATGCTTGTGCGACCTCAGCCTGATCTGACCTTTAAAACAACACAGCCTCCTCCTGCCGTACTTAAGGTGGCTACGGATGTGGTTTGTGGGGTCATTCCCTGTTCATGTCACCGTTCATGCCCGACTACCCCTCCGTTGTTGGGCCACTGGTGGTGGTGAGCAGAAGCTGCTGTTGTGTGGGGGGGTTGCCAATAGGCTTGTAATTTCCCCTCACTTAGAAATGAATTCCATCTAATCTCATTCCACCATGTCAAATAGCGGCGCGACACGCTGTTTTATACTGTAACATTTGGTTATACTGAAGCAGCTGACTGCCTCTCGCTCCAGCCCGACACCCTCTGGATATTAAAACTCTGTATAATATTTCACTGAGATTGGATGTGGCTTAAACACAGTGCATTAGCGTGCCCCTGACAAACACTTCCACCAAGTTTGCAGTCTTACATTTCTTATCCAATAAACTTGGCTGGCGGACTCTGTAGTGGTGATTTACTATGATCTCCTCACATTAAGAATCAAGGTTGAACTTACAGAAGGAGAAAATGACCCCAGGCTGTTTTTGACCATAACACTCTCCTTTTCTGCTATCAGGGTCA
This sequence comes from Epinephelus fuscoguttatus, assembly GCF_011397635.1. Taxonomy (NCBI): domain Eukaryota; kingdom Metazoa; phylum Chordata; class Actinopteri; order Perciformes; family Serranidae; genus Epinephelus; species Epinephelus fuscoguttatus. The sequence goes on from NC_064767.1 coordinate 19,815,715, forward strand.
AACAATCAATCCATTCAACTGATTAACAGATATATTAAACACAGAAAATATGTTTAATAGCGGTTTGATAGTATGTGGATGATGCACCATCATCTTTAGAAGATAACTTCAGAGTCTGGTATGGTAAAGTCGAAAACTCTTCGTGATCACATCTAGGGCTGCCACTAACGATTATTTTCATTGTCGACTAATCTGTCGATTATTTCTTCGATTAGTCGACTAATCATTTCATCGAAAAATATGTTAAAATGTTGAAAAATGTCGGTCTGTCTCGCTCAAACCCCAAAATTACGTCATCTAATGTCTTGTTTCATACTCACGCCAAAGGATTTTAGTTCACTGTCACGGGAGAGTGTGTAAAGCTGCCAATATCTGAACATAAGAAGCTGCAGTAAGAGTATTTTGGGGTACTTTTATAGTACTTTTCTATGAAAAATGACTCAAACCGTTAATAGTCGATTAGTCATTGATTAGTCGACTAATCGTGGCAGCCCTAATCACATTTCTCCAGGTCAAATTGATCGCCATAGACAAATGATTGATATAATCAGTTTTCTTTTGTTAAATTTGCATGCAGATTACCATCTAATCAACATTTCTATATATATTAAATGAATATAAAAATTACAAAACTGACAGCTTCACTTCCAAGACCTGACGTCATCAATTCACTTGAGGAGGGCAGCTACAACCACAGATGTTTTATCTGTGCACATTTATTTCATGTCTCCATCATTAGCAGCCATGACAGTTTCTCCCTGCTTTGAGTAGACTACACTAGGTAGCCTGAGGAACACCAAGTTTTGCTGCTGCATCTCGTTGGTTTGTCTTGGCTTTTTGTCATAAGCTTCGAGGAGACTTTCATTGAGACAAAACTACTCAATGTGCATGCAGTACCAGCCTCAGGTGCTGGAAGCAAGCTTTTTGATGCATATCAGCAGATGGCCACTGTAACTGTGATCACTGTAACTGGTTTCCACTATTACTTTAATAATGGGTAGACGTACAAGCAAAGTTTCCTCAGTGTAACTTTGTCCATTTTAGTGACCTCTGCAAAAACTGGACAACAGGATGCCAACAGAAAAAACTTAATACATCACTTTACACTCTTACTAACAGCAATCTCTCTGCCTGTAAGAATACTCACACTACAAGCAAAGCATTTATGTTCAAATATATTTAATTGCCATTACAGACTGCAGAAGCAAGGGGGCCAGAGGGCACTTTGGCCTGGATAACTTTTGGGATCTAATATAATATTTTCATGAATAAAAGCCTGAATCAAATCTGTGTTTTGTCTTAAAACTTGTCCTTCCAACAAGTCAAACTATACTGGTCACCATCACCCACTCACACCTATCTGTGTGTGTGTATGATATTTATCTCCTGAGTGCTGACTCATAATAATAATCAATATGATGTGGATTTATACTTGCGTCAGGATGTGTCTTGGTTATGGACTGGATGTTTGTTGTCTGCTTTTGTTTCATCTGCACGTTTATACATTTATGTGTGTATGTCAGATCAGAGAGGTTAACCTGAGCGGGTGTATTTTATATGCATGTTCATCCTGCAGGTAGATATGTCAGTGTGTGGTGTCAGACTAAAATAGTGCTCTGTAATGTTACTCAATATTCCTATGTCTGTCGCAGTGCATATTCCTTAAGCGTATCCTCATGAGGGTTGCAGCGATATACCTGTTTCAAGTTTCTATTATTTTAACATTTCGTCAACCAAAAAAAAAACAAGGTATGTTTTCATTCCTTTAAGGGTCATTGTAACTGAAAGTAATAATTCTGTAATACCATAATAGCATGACACTGCAATATTTTCTAAGACGGTCATTGTACCATGAAGCTCTCATACTGTTGCAACCTTAAGGGAACAATCACACCGAGATGAAATGCTAGAAACGTGACGCCAGTAAAACCATTGTTTTCCTATGATATGGTGCGTCTGACCAGCATTCAAGTGTCCTAGACAGGCGTTTTTCTGGCGTCTTTTTAGACTCGCGTTTTTGTAGACGCTTCTTTTTAGACGTGGTTTTAGACGCACGTAGACGCTGAAAAGTTAAAATATTTTCAACTTTTTGAGCATCAGACGCCAGTAGCTAGCGCACATTGAATAAGCGCTTCCAGCGTTTCAGGCATCTTTGAAGCGTCCGTGTCTCTAGCATCTCATTTCTGTGTGATCGCCCCCTAACCCTCATACAATGCTTCGTATATATTACAAATTTGTGCTCCACGAATGACATTAAATACTTCATTTGAAGTTAAGTAGGTTAGGCTTAGGTACATCAAGTTATGTGGGTAAGGTTTAGGAAAAGAAACATGGTGGTAATGTACCTTAAAATAACTCAAAGTCCACTTGGTTTCAAACGGGACACAAACACCAGTCTCCTGGGGGAATGTCCTGTGTTTGCTGATCCATCCACCACCTCAACCTGCCTTCTTACTTTGACTTTCGGTTGTTATGCTACTTCCTTCTTTGCTGCCACCAGTGCACTGGTCAAGTGATTGCAGCCTTCAATATTGCATGGGTTATACATGAATTACTGGCTCATTATTACGTGTATTATATACGAATTGTGGTACGAACTGTACATGAGAAGAGCCTGATGCCCATCACCCCTTTCTGACAACTTGTTCAGATGTGTCCTGTCGTTCATGTTTGCCATCAGAGATTACATCAATTATCCCAACATACATCAGTGAAAGCTAAATTAACCTAGAATAAAATCTCCACAATGCAGACTGCAGTCACTGCTGGAAGGAGTTAAGATTCTGAGGTTGTTTGCAGTAATAATTTATTCCTTTAAAGTCATAATCAGGCAGCATCACAGGAATGTACGAAGTTCAGCTCCATTGCTACCTTCCCATCAGCGAGTCATTATTACAATATTGCTGCTCTTAAGTAGCTCACTGACTGGCTGACCAGCTTTGAAATACACACTAAACCACTTGCAAGCCTGCACAAAATGGCCGATTGGCTCATTGCTTTCAGTGATAAAATGAACAAACTCACAACAAGGAGAACACTGACACCTGCTAACACAAAGTTGTTTGTCAACTCAAACCTGTCACGTTTGAAAGGAAAACTCTTTTTTCGTGTTCAGTCAGTTGTCTTCCTGTCAAGACCTTGTATAAATCTTCTGTTTAGTTTTAGGGAGGACGACATAAATTAATATGCGTATAAATGGACACATGAAAATAACAAAAATAACGTTAGTCATGCATTTGAAACTGGCCTCCCTGTGAACAAAAATAAAATTCAGTGAGCTCAGTTCACATCCTGAGTGAAAGAGAGCCTGTTTTCTGCAGACAAAGCCATTAGGACAATGTTGTTCAATTAAAATTCATCTGTAAACAATTCCTAAATGTATCAGTTAATCATATTTGACGACAGCTCCTTTAGGACAGCGCTCATTTAGTTTGTGGCCATCATGACAGTTGCGAGCGTAATTGCTGCTAAAACCCACTTATTTGATTACATGCTGTTGATTATTGTGGATTAATATTAAAAATTGTAAAACAACTGGAGCATTTCCTACATCAGTTTCAGCATAGAGCCTCAAAACACACACACACACACACACACACACACACATAAACGCACACACTATGGACAGCCACTTAAATAAATTCATTTGTCTCATGTTAAGCTCATTTCCAGGAGATGAGGAAATGGAGTGGGGTTTTTTTTCTGTCCTTTTCATCTTTCGATAGGATTTAGGAGGCATGTAAGTGAGGTTTTCTTTGTTATTTACACCAGGGCCTGGGCCCCTAAGTTTATCCTGCCTCATATGGAGCCAGCTTAAGAGGCGGTGAGCCGCGGGAACAATGCCTCTCAGAGGAAACAAAATGACTCCTGTGTTTCATCTGTTGTTATGGTAAAAAGCGGTGGCTCTAAATGACCACTTCTATGCATATGTGGATTGGTGTTTGCCTTTGCTCTGGCAGGGAGCCAGTGGCTGATCCTTCTGTTCTCCATATGGCAGCATTGTAGTGAAAATGCTGGACAATCGCCCCCTCCCTGGGAGAAGCCCCCGGGTTTCGCTGCTGGAGGAGAAACTGTTGGTTTCACTTTTTATCAAAACCCCCGTGGGCAACCAGACAGCCTGCAGGCACACACACAGAGGCAACCTCACACTTATACAGAGTCACTGATAAATACATAGGTTATTGAAGTTTGTATATGTGTGACACACCTAAACTGGGTGGTTTGGGGGTTCTCACCAAGGAAATTTTGAGCTTTTGTTGAATATTTATGCACCAATTGATACCTTTTCTGCATCAATTCATGGTAAAAATGTCTTTTAATTTCATCAAAGTAAAAACCCTTTATTACGCTCATGTATTTTCTGGGGGGCAATATGCGCATGTACTAAACTAAAACTAAAATCTACCCCTATGTGTATGATAGCCACAAATGATTTGCATTAAAGAGGGCAGAAAGGCTGTAAAAGAAGATAGTCCACACTAAAAGGATTAAAAGTCATTCAACATTCAGGGTTGTGTTTCTCTCTAGCATCTCTATATAATTCTATCACCGTGTATTAAGCCGCTAAAGGAGAGATTTGAGTTAAATTCAATCAGTTCATATGCCTACTGATCTGATCTGATCCTTTCCTCTGATGCACATCTAAATAAACACCTCATCATTGCACCACCTCTGTCTTCATGTAATAAATCACTTTGTTTCATTTGCTCAACAGTTGATGAGAAAAAAGGAGAGAAAAATAGAAACTGTACAACTACAAGCGAGCGAGGCCCCTGGTGGAAATACCCACAGGCTCTAATAGCTCACTTGACTAATTTGGAATGAATTTTAAAAAGTTCATTACTATATGTAAATGCATAGCCACGACGAAATCTGCCGTATCTGCAAATATGCTGATGATGCAGCGACAGACAATGTAGCCCGTGTTGTTTTATTTTAATGAACAATGCTCTCCCCGCAGACGGATAATGTGATTACCCGTTGCTCCTCCTCGGCAGTTGGGTTGTCTCAGTTTGCTGAAGTTATCGCGTCCTCCCTGTCACTCCACTCTGTTTGCATGGCTGTCACATCGGCCACCCTTAATGGAGAAATTAATTACTACTGGTGTCATCTCTCGTGACACAGGAGTCAATTTGATCATGTTAACCAAATGAAAGGACCACTTGATATACCCGTCCTTTGTAATCATGCTTTGATGGAGAGGATTAAAATGCATTTAGGCTATTTAACAGTATTCATTAGACACAACTGCCATTATATGATGTGAACTATTAATTGATTAAGGAGGTCACATTGTCACTCTTTAACCTTGATGAAAGTGCTGGAATTGAGATGTCACACGCATCAAATATAATGTTAAGATATGAGGGAATGTATCAAATAAGATTTTTTTTATTTTTTTCAGCATTAGTAAGATCATGAGTTATTAGGAAATAAAAAGGGAGAAATCTTGAGAACATTAAAAATGAAATGCTTTGTCTCAGAGAAACATTACACATTAACCTCACGTCGGCCAATTTTTTTTTTTACTTGTCTGTGGTGGAAATTAATAAAGCAGATTTACATAAAACTTGCATTTAATTCAAAATTTGAGGTATTTTACATGAGTATGGTCATTTTATGCTACTCTCCATTTCTACTCCACTGCATTTAAGCAAGAGATATTACACGCATAACTGAGGATACCTGTACACAACTGTGTCAGCCGTTGCAGGATGAACCATAGTGAACCAAGAAGAAATCAAAGTTTTCTCCTTTTTGTTTTTAATGTAAGCTGTCAATAAAATAAGTGTCAACCTGAGTATTCTGTTGTGCGCTGGAACATTGATTTCCTTGTTTAAATATTTACTATTATACTGGCCCCTTACAAAAAGAAGTGTCAGGTTAGAGCCCCTTGTCATGTTTCAGTTGTCTAGGTGTTCAAACAAGGGGACATTTGCAAAATGAAAAAGATTTCTATATCGGAACTATATCTGTCGAACCTAAGGAGGGCAATAATACCTAGTTTGGAAACCAATAGGCTACAACATACTGTATCTACAGTACTACACTAGCTTCACCTTAACCAGCTGTGACAGTATAATGCTGATTGCATGTTGATGTAGCAGTATTAACAATCAAATAATACTTGAGTTCACTCTTGTTACTTTAAGTATATTTTTCTGATAATACCTCTTTGAATGCAGGACTTTCACTGGAGTATTTTTACTTTGTTGAACAGTATTGGCACTTTGACGTTAGTGAAGGATCTGAGTACTTCTTCCACCACTGTTTGCAGTCCCAATGTAACTTGTTAACCTACCGCTGACTTGCTTAAATGGGAATCCCCTGCCTGCCTCTTGAAACCCCCCCCACACACACACACTCACACACACACACACACACACACACACACACTAGACGTGTCAAAGGACTCCTTTGTTCGTTTCATCATTCATTTCTTTTTCTACCAAAGTTCACTCCTAAGCCTATACCCTGGACTCCCCTTACTAGAGCCATCTGAATGTTGCTTTGTCACTCCTCGCAGGTTCTTCATAGAGCTCAGCCGAAGCTTAACTAATCACTCATAAATGTTGCTGAGTGGACAGCCACCGCACACAGCAACACAAATCACCCGCCATGAACACCCTAATTGGCCCCAAGGTCAGAGGCGAGCCAAAGTTTCAAGAGAAAAATACAACACTGTTATTGGAGAGGAAAAATGTATCTGTTCCTTCTATTTTCTCGCTCCGAAACAAACCCACACGCCCGTGCAAGCATGTACATAAACTAGCCCGCAGTACATGCGCGCTCCTAAACACTCAACACCCCCCAAAAACGACTCTCTCCACCACTGTGCGGGTTTGTGAATTGTTAAAGAGTAACAAAGCTGTTTTGTGCCCGGCAGATAAAAGACCTGTGTACCAGCGAGGTCGGCCACTCCATAAATATGTTGGCTCTTCTTATTACAAGCTGTGTCCATGACAAAGGACAAACAGCTGGGGAAAGAAATGCTACATGGCAGGAATGGACAAGGGCCATTTTCAGCCTGGCTGGTCAGACACCAGCCCCTGAGCTGTCCCCGCGAAGGCTGTTTACTTGACCCACAGGAGAGAGAGAGAGAGAAAGTTGACACAGTAAGCCTCTAGCTCTCCGCCCTCCATCTCACACACACAGTCTCTCCCTCTCTCTTTGATGACAAAGATTAAGCCTTGGAACAATATCCCCAATGCTGAGGAAGGGTCATCAATTACCCTATGATACTCTTCATTACCTTCCACCTGTTTCATCCACCACCTCGCTCCAATGCTCTGCCTGGCTGTGCGATGTTGGTCTTATCATGAAGGAAAGTTTAAGACAACGTGCAGAGGTGTATTTACATACCTGCTTAGCTGTCAGCACTGCATATATCCAATTAAAAAACAAAACATTCACAAGGTGCACAGGGTTGTATTGTGTCTGGGAATTTGTCCATTTTAAAGACCTGAATGAGTTTACATTCTACAGTTACACATGGTTGGTTTTGAGGGTTAATTCTGATGGGTTTTTTTTAGACTAAATATCTTTAAATGTTTTTAGACTGAAAATGTTAATTTGTAATTTTGAGCAGCATTTAGGGAGATAAATGTTCCTAAAAATATAACTTAGACTTTAAATAAATGAACAAAATGAGTTATTTTTGGGGACTATACTCAAAAATGTAATGTTTTTCCATGTTACTAAACTGCTGTCGTAATTATGATCAGCACAAACATTTTTGTGACTTGCCAGGTACATTTATTAGCAACAATTCCTCATTATGTTAGTAAAAAATGTCATTTGTATGCTATTACATTTCTCTGCTTCAAATTAGTGGTATATTAAATAGAATTTCTATGAGACAGGCTTGGGATAGGATGACCTCAGAATTCCTAAAATACCGGCTCTTATGCTGTGTGTATTATCACATTAACAAAAGTTTGGATTGTGTGAATAAAGTTCTCATTTATTTGTTTGTTTTGGTTTAAGATATGACAGCGATCACATTTTATTATGCAAGAATGATGCAGAGATGCAAATCACAAAACACTGGAGACTGGGAACCATTATTATTTTTGATTAATTGTATTTTTACACTGCAAATCACATTGTATTTTTTTCATCTTTCACAAATTCTGCTTAAAGGTTTTTCTCTGAGTTATTTCTGATATGTGGATCAGTCATATTGGAGGAACCTGTTTGTGTCTGATAAAGCGGATTGGTTTCTGCAAGAGAACAAATAAACTGACAGTGTGTGAGGTGCAAAGCAAATGTAAAGCGCCTTTTATTGAACTAGACTCTTGAAAACAGAGCTATCTTGAGAATCACGAGGAGAGTGAATAAAAATAAACCACAAAAAACACATCAGGCGCCCACAAATTCATACATGAGCATTCTTCTTTAAGAGCTTGCCGTCTCAGCTCAACTCTGTTTTACAGCTATGTTAATTAATGCTGAAGCAAATGTCATGTTTGGCCAGTTCATTAACCCTCTGCTATTCATCTCCCATACTCTGATTGAGGAAATCTGGAGGATCAGCTTGAGCGAAAGTTATATTTTCTCTCCTTGGTATCGTTTTAAAAGTCATACTTATCCTTATGGGATTTTTAATTAAGCCAAACTACCGACAGACGTCCGCGACATAAAAACCACCTACCAAAGAGATACATCTTTGGTTTTAATAGTGTGGCTACTAATTAAAAATCGTGAACATGACAGTGTCTCTCTTTTTTTTTTTTTTTGGCAAATCCACTGATTACTAAAGATTTTTACTCAGGCACCTTGAATGCTTCCTGTATAAGGGAGGACCCCTGCTGGTGGCATCATCTGTCAGCGAAAGAGGTTGTGTTTTTTTTAACCCGATTATATATTCATGTAAAGTACAGGATTTCTTATCTGTGCTGACCCTCTGTGCTTGCTGTGTGTCAGATTGGGTATGATGGTGGGGATTTTGTTTGTTCAGTTTGGCTGCAGTGTTTCTCATTTTGTTTCAGATGATGTTCATCAGAGCGGTGCTCTTTTGGGAATTGTGCCTCTGCTTCCCCTCCCCTGAGATAATTAATATTTAAAAGATGTTTACTAACTTTAAAATTCTTACAAATGTTGATTAACCGTTCAGTTAGTGTCGTGGAGTCACTGGTGCTGCATTTTATAATCAAATGAACGTGCTTATCTTGTGGATGAAAGTCAGAATTACAGACAATATTACATTTTAATGCCTCATTCTGATTAGAAAAGTTTATAATCACAATAGTATGAGTGTAAATTCAAAACTGCAGAGAGCAGACCTTATAAAAATAACGCCAACCTTTTTGCTTTTAAATTGGTGTAGTATTTTATTTTAATGCACACATTAATTATTGAATTACTACACATGAACTCTAATGGCAGCTCATACTCGTTTCTGTTTCAAAAGGCCTCATGCAAAATGAATTAAGGGGTATATATAAAGGAAACCTAATTCCTAAGGGAGGGGGATTTGTTTAAGTGTATTTAAGAAGCAATGCTTGTAATTTATGAGCTTATATTTTTTTGTAATTAAATACCACCTGAATATTTAACACCGCTGTATGGCTCTGCAGTGAAATGGGCGCAATGCCGTTTGGACTATCAAGTAACTATTGTCTCACAAAATGAGATATTAACTGAATTGAAAACCATCCCCTGTCGCATTTGATAATTTATTTGCATAATTAGGTCTTAATTTTAATTCACTATGCAAATATATGCCCCTTTTAAATTGCATTTAAATGTGAACTGGATCCAATGTCAGGCCTAATGTGAATGTATTTAATTGTATTATCTGGAAAGCATGAGAAATTGTTCAGGGCTAAATAGGAAAAAGGGAGCAGCACTGATGATTTAACATTATTTGAAATAAAATACTCAGTTCAGAATATTTCAGCCCTGTTTTCTCCTACAGTAATGTTGTTTTCACAGCGTCCCACAAGATCTTTGCGTTGAATTATACAGTATCTGTTTCTATTTGGATGTCCCTTCCTTTCTGGGGAGTGTTATCTCTTGTTTCACTTTTTAAAAAGGAGTTGTGCTTAGGAGGCATGCATTGCCATCTATTATTCTGTGAATCAAATGGGGGCAGAGACAGGGCAGCTGAGAGAGAGTGAGCCTCCGGTCCAGTCCAATGGTGGCCTTTGTGGACCGAGGGAATACAAACTCCAAGACAGGACAAAGTCAGAGGAAATTGACCTGCTTGATCCTTTCCCTGAGAGGGAGGCGGCACTCGTCCTTTCATCTTTTCCCAAGGGCCCAGATCTTTGGGCTACACTTAACAAACAAAATACTGTCTGGATCTAACTCAGGGTTGTGGTTGTCTTTGGAGCTGGGAGATGCTGATACCCAGGGTGGCAGTGGGCTGGTAAGGAGGAGGAGGGGGGTAACCTGAGACAGACAGGCCTCTGGGGTAGGGAAGTAGCCAAAAGGGACAAATTAGCTTTAGACAATAGGGGACCTTTTCCACCAGGGGGATAATTAAACGTTTCTTCATCAAAGCTGAGACAGTTTGCAAGCTGCTCATTTTGTAATTCTATCATGTTTGCCCCTGAGATATGCGTTCTGTATTTTGTCCACCCCCACCACTCAAACCCCTTCCTCAAGACGTCACCATTGTCAATAATTTAGATTCTGTTTGATTACTCTGTTGGGGGTGTTAATTATACAGAGTTAGCACTGGTCTAATTGAGCTCAGAGGAAGCAGAGGGTCTATTGGAGTGGCTGTGTGTATGCTCCCTCTTAGCATGCTGCACAAAGACCTTTGTTTTCCATTCTTGCTTAATATGAGAACCATTCAACACACACACACACACACACACACACACACACACACACACACACACACACACACACACACACTGTGGGTCTTTTGCTACTGTTGCAGGGCATAATCATAAGCTAACAGGTCAGTTTGTCACTGAACTGCTGCAGATAAAGGAAGGTTAAGTTAATGAAGTTTGAAGTATGGAAAATGTCACATAACATTAGACAGACAGAAAAGGATACCAACAGTTGTAATTTAGAGTACTTTTTATAAGACTAAAACTTATTTTTCTTCTCTGTGTGCATGCATGCACTTGAGCTGTGTATGTCCAAATGGGGGTGATGCATAATGTGCATGCCTCTGAATGCGCGTACGGGTAAAAGACATTGTGTGACGGGTCTTTTTCCTTGGCCACTGAGCTGTGGACCACAGGGTTTGTTGTGTGCCTTGGATCACACGGAGGAAGCTGAATGATGTTGCCCCAGCTCTCTGAAGGAAGGCCATGCTTGGCTGGCTCCAGAACAGCCTTAACAGGATATCACAGAAGAAACTGTGGCTTTTGTCCAGCGCTCCTTTAGCAAAAAAAAAAAAAAAAAGCTGTGTCAAAGGGACTTGGGAGGGTGTTTCTTTTTCAACAGATGCTAGAACAGTGTGTAGTGGCTCTCTGGAAGCCCGTATCTACAATGGCGCCTATCTAACCCTGTGACATCATCAAAGAGCGTGCTGTGTGGGGCTGCCGGGCTGCAGTGTAGGATTCGTGCCATTACAACACCAGCAACATGTCTCGTAAGGCACCAGTGAACAACGCTGAGCGCCACTGCTTTTACCCCTGCTGGAGTGTTTTCTAACATACTGCTGCAACAAGGTAAACCAGGAGAGTTTGGACATTGATTCGGTCCCAGAAAGACAGTAGATTTTTCTGTTCAGGTGTAGTTTAACATCAACACTTTGGAAAATAAACTACAACAGTTTGTATATTTCGGAGACTGAGGGAGACGTTCATTGTCTTTTGTGCTGGAGAGAGGAGTGAGACCAGTCTACTACACTGCTGAATTAATTTTATTGTCTTGTGTTCTTTTTTATCTGTCCACTTTGACTTTTCTCACTCATTATGCACACACCAACGTGCTTGTCCTTACATACATGTACAGTACAGTGTGTTAACAATGTGCCTGTATTCACACAGGGAGCATTACAGAAGCAGTCAGAGTGTTTGTCAGGGTATAGCCATGCTGTGAGCAGCCCATCTCTGTGAAAGCCTTAGCCTCGGGGCTATAGACAGACCCCTGGGACCAGCCGGCACTCAAGGGCCTATTTGTTCAACAGAATGTGTTATTCTATCACAGCAAGCCTGTCACAGCAGCAATCATTCAAATACCCATTCATTTCTGGAATTCTGAATCCTCAGGCCTCTGAGGACCATCAAGACCCCGTTTATTTGTTTAGTTTTGGAGTGGGCTTGTCTCTTTGATTCATAGACACTGCAGTCAATATCGCTCGGGAAGATGTTCATTTGTTTTTAAGCAAGATTTTAAGATGTGTGTCTGTGGTGTCGCTGAACAGGCCTGGAAATAAAAGGAGCCTCTTTCTGTATAAAGAATAAACAGAGTACTGATTAGTGTTGTATGGTATTCTAAAATAGTACTGCAGTACTAGAGTATTCCAAACGGTACTATACTGCATTTGGAAAATACCGGTACTAGTTAATAGTTTAGTTAATTTATTTTACTCATTTATCCACACAAACGCCTTTCTTGCTCCTATTGGAGCACAGATTGCGCAAGTGGTGTGTATGACAACACCTGTATCAACATCCACAGCTGGCGCACATGAAAAAAGACAAGAAAAAGTCTGCCTTGCAAAGGGAGACAACACAAGACATCACAAACTTGGTGGAACATTTGAGTTACCAAACCGTGACATCCATACCAAGGTACTTACCGAACCATGATTTTTTTGGTACCATTACACCCCTACTATTTATTGTTCTAAAGGTTTGTATCCAAAAGGACTTTTCCTTAGGAAAAGTACCGAAGAGTATCAAAGAGTATCGAAATTCATATTGGTATTGGTACTGAAACAAAGATTTTGGTATTGTGACAACACTAGTACTGATGGCAGTACATTCCTGTCATATCCGTACCTGAAGCCCCTTTACCACTGGACAAAACACCCACTAACACAGGCTGTTTAATAGTCTCTATTTAATGGGAATGTTTACAATCAGCATTCACTTCCCAGACAAATGACTCTGCTGTAGTCGCAGACATTTATCAGCTCCAGCTCTGATCGGCTTCGATTGGCAGGGATGGAAATATGACAACCAGCTGGACGCGCCCCTTTGTCAGTGTGATGCTATAACGTGCCGCCACAAAATACCATCCGTCTCTGTCCAAGCAGCGCTCAAACATCGTACAAAATTTAGTCAACAACAAGTTTGAGAGAATAAGAGATATTAAAAAAACAAACACTAGCATTTTCACTGTCCTCCATGCTGCTTTCCACTATTTGCTAACCTGTTTTCTGACCTGTCTGCGATGTAGAACGTGACACACCAGGGGAAAAAAAACAAACACAGAAAGGCATATTTGTTTGCTGCAGCACCATGTACGCAGCTCTGGATTACTGGCAATGGGAGAAGAGTTCATTGCCCATTTTTAAAGGGTTTTCCCCACATTTAAAAAGCCTACATGCACATGCTAATTTTGTTGGGAAAAAAAATGGTATAATGGTATAAGATAAGCTAACCCAGTCTTTCACACTGGAGCCACTGAATGTTTTATCATAGTCATGTATGACTAACCTATCAGACTAGACATAATGGCAGCTGTAATCAGTTATAATCAAGGTTTTAAAGATATTTGGATTACCTGTTGAAAAACAGGCGGAATAGGCTATATAGCATGTTCGAATTAGGAAAACATACACAGTGCCAGATCCTGCATAAATATGCATTGTGATAAACTGTATCCTGCCTCTTGCCTGATGCATGTTGGGATAGGCTTTGGCCTTGTGCAACTGTGAACAGGATGAGCGGTATATGGATGAACTGACTACGCAAAGACACTTTTCTGCCCTCTCACAGCTCTGATGGTTTGTCCAGTTCACACAAGAGGAACAAACATTTGAGAGAAAGTAATCCAAAAATGAGTTATTGAGTTCAGACAGATAACAATCTGATGGCAACTTTCTCAATCCTGTCATTACTGACTTGCAAAATCTTAAATTAGCAGCCCAGTGTGCCTCCTGTCAGCAGCGGCAGTCATTTCAAATCCACCTCCATCTCTGCTCATGAATGTTTTTCTAATTGAAAGTGATATCTTAGTGCGAGTCGTTGGTCAGAGCCTGTGAAGAGTGGTGGTACAATAGACCTGTCAGGGTTGATGGATCTCCAACACAGCTGGGATATGGGTCCCCAGACCGAAGCCAATATGAGCAGGGCCCGTATGTAAAAACAGAGGCTCAGAGCTGTCCGTCCACACAAAAACACACACATATGCGCACAAACAGGCCTGATCAATAGCATATTCTTCTGAGGGAGAGGAGGTGTGCTGAAATACATAAGTGGGATTATAGAGTGAGTGATATTGGAGAGAAGTGAAGGGGGCTGTGAAGATAGTTTCTCATAATCAGTGTTTTGTTGGACCACTGGATTTTTTTTTTTTTTAGTTTGAGTATAATCAATGGGAGAGTCCATTTGGGCTCGGCTGGTTGATGATAGCCAGTCATTACAGATTAGCCAGAGTGAGTAATGGGAGCCCCACAGGGCAACGTAATGCAATTCAATAACTGCACTTGTGGGAGGGGGTGTGGTTATGGTATGTTTTGAGATCTGGCCAGAATTCACCAACAAAAGCCCACCTCTTCACACTAATGTGTCTTTTATATCTGGTTATCTGTGAGATAATGGTGGGGATTATAATGTGTATAGATAATGTTTCTTTTTATTCCATAACTACATACACTAATCTCCTGCTGTGGTGAATATTTCAGTCTAATCCCGGGTTTACTTTACTGTTGTAATACTTGAAAAACAAAACAAGGCACCCCTCTGATGCCAATTAATTAGGAGGATATGAATATTTCAGTGCTCTATGATACAATGGTGACTGCGCCGAGATAGAATTCACAACAGCTCCTAATGGAATATTAATAATGTGGTGACGTTATGCTCTTCTTTTTCTCAGCTTTCAGTGAAGGTGAACATGTGGAAAGAGTTCACACACTGGTCATACTGCTTGAAGTTATCAGTCTAAATGTGTTTTGTTTTTCGACTGTATCAGCGGCCTTTACTTAAAATTCATTGTTTTTTGTTGTATTTAAAGTTTATTCAGGTGACTGGTCCAAAACAGCCATTCATGACCAAAACAGGGATTTTAAATTGCTACACATCAGTGCTTTTACAGTCAGATGTACCAGCAGTTCATAAGTTTAGACATAACCCAATTATAATGTAAGTGTTTACGGAGTGGGGATTTATTGCTAAATTAAAAAAGTTGTACCATATAAACTAGTTTGTATGCAGAGGTGACAAATATCTTCACATACCAGCTGTGACCTTTAACTGTGACATAGCAAACGGGTATTAGCTTGTTATGTTTAGACTGATGAGTAAAAGAGATAATAAAATATAGTTGACACATTTACATGACCTGACATTTGATCAAAATACTGCTTAATTAACTGCCAAGATTACTCCATTTCACATAAATAACGTGTCTTAAATTAGAAAATATTACAATAGTAACGTCAGTCTGGTGTAGTGGTTCCCAACTGGTCTAGCCACGGGGTACAGATTTCTTCTTACTCATTAGTTCAAGGTTCATACAGTTTAATACATTCAGTGTCGTACATGTGTTTGGTCATGTCGTCGAGCTAGTTTGCCATCTCCGTCAAATAGCTGTCCATCATTCCCTCACTCTATAGCAGGAAACAGAACTTAAAAATATAGAAATTCACTGTACTTAAAAATAAAGTGTATTATTATTTATTTTATTTTTTTTACAAACTTGACATGCTTGTGAGTCACTTGCACTCCATTCAGAATGGACATGTGACCCACTTTTGGACCATGACCCACCAGTTGGGAACCACTGGTCTAGTGACCAGGGCCACTGCTTGAGTGCCCTAAGCGTAACTGCAAGGTCATCAATAAGGTCATTATATGACAACGGCTGAGCGATTTCTGCATTGATGTTGATGACAGCAAGACTATTCGACAGTCCTTTCCACTGTTGAATGCAGGTATATTTTAATGAACTTAAGTTTTTAAAAAACTTCGCTTAGCAAAGGCAACTGACTATCAATGACTGTAATAATAGCCTAATAGCACGAGGGCACTGCCTGGTGAGCTATTCACTGAACCATCGAATATAACGTTGTATCTGAAAGGGCCTTAACTATTAATGCAATACATATGACTATGATTGAAGATGCTCATATAGTGCTGTTCTGGTGCCCCCTCTGGCACTGGTGCCCTACACACAGTGCATGCTGCAGGTGCCCTTAATGATGGCACTGGTAGTGACTATCAGTGAAAAAGCTGCTAATAGGAAATTAGGCTCTTTAGTCTGACACAGTCAAACAAATCCATTCTAAAGTCCAAATGCATTTTATGCCATTTATTAAACAAAATGATTAATGACTGGAATATGTGTAGAAAGACGTAATGCAACGTGACAGTCAAGATAAATCATCAGAGCCTAACTCATCCTCTTTGTCTAAGTCCTGCCATATAACTGAACAGGTAAATAATCTTAAACCACACCCCTGCGCATATTACTGAAAGTGATAGCAACCAAAACAAGTGCGTGCAGCCTAAACAAATAATGAACAATATGGGCTTACTACACATTTTGCCACCTACAACTATAGATTAAATGATTTAATCGACCTATTATCATCAATTACTTAAATCAATTACCTCCTTGTTATTTTCAACTGTATCAATACAATTAAATTTAAAAAAAAATACTTAAAAAACATAATTAAAGCAAAAAGACTTGCACTAAAGTTTGAGATATTGCACCTAAAACTGTTAGTTATGGAAGTTATGTGTCATCTTGTGATGCTACAATTAATTCCTGTTTTCATTCAGTGGGTCATTGCTTTTGTTGAACAGTCCTACAGATGTTTCCTAGCAACCAATTCACACAATACTAAGGTTTTTTTAAGTTGTAGGCTAATGGTGCATCCTGGTTAGGAAATTGGTAGTTACTAAGAACGTAGGAGGAACTTAACACACAAACTTATTAAAGTTAGATTTATGAATGGCAGATGAAACCCAGTACTATTTCTAAACAATGATGCTCAGGGGCTGTATGAAAATTACTGAGGCGAATCAGATTTATTTGCTAAGGGTGTCTCCATATGTCAATATGAGAGTCCTCTTGACCATTTACCATCAGTAGAAAGAAACAAGAGAATAGTGAAGCTAATAACACTACGATGAAACTGAGAGTCTGCGTTTCAGGCCATTAAAAACCCATGTCTGATATGCATGTCAAAACTGTGCGATACTCACATCAGCTTCACAACATTTTGCCGATCATTCCCGCATGTAGTTCTGCTTCATTTTCTTAATACTGACTAAGATTTGCATGAAGGTGTTCACCGATACCACAAGGGAAATATTTGGGACACAAAAAGCATTTCAGTGCCAACAAAACATTTCAAAGCTGTTGTTTTACATTTATTCATTTAATTATTCTTCACTTTGATGCCAAACCCATAATTATTTTCACATTAACACCTGCTGCATCTCCCATGTGTGTGTATGTTTGTTCTATCTGTTTAATCTTCATCATTAGGTGGGTTAGCCTGGGCCACACGCTGGTGTTTATTACACTGCAAAGTCAGCTTCATATACTATCTGCTGGAAACTGTGCAGCAGCAGCAGCAGCAGCAGCAGCATAAGGATAAACCTGCAGTTATGATATGAAAGAGATGCAGATTTAGTTTCTCTCCTTTCTTCTCCCTGGCAAGGATCACACTGGCAGAGCTTATGTTATTCATGGACAGACTCATTTCCTGCAGCAGCAGCAGCAGCACGGTTCGATAGTGAAGCTGTAAAACAGTTTCAGCTAGCCATAAACACATTTGATGAAAACAAATTAGGAGCGAGAAATATAACTGACGGAAAACATAACAGCCGGCAATGGAATCACATTAGAGGGGACGCTGGATGCCGCCGCAAATAAATGTACATTTAATAAATGGATAAATACAACACATAAAGCCCTATGTTGCCAAAGCTCATTCATCATTTAAATGTCTCCCTCTTTTTCCATTAAATCCCATATTAAAACACCTTGCGAGTAAATGTGAAGCTTTAACAACTTGACAGTTCACCCACCGCAGTAACCTGTTGACACCCAGGTCCTGAAACATCGCTTAAGGAGAACTTAACGCCTTTCAGATGAAATCACTAATGGCAATAATCTTTTGACAACATGAGATGAAAGTCTCTCTGATTTGTTGCTGTGACGCAGTACTATTCTTGTTAATGAATTTTTAATATCCTTAATGACAGGAGAGGAACGATGTAATTAAAAGAGCAAGTTAGGAAAAACGCTGACTCCAACTCTTTATGGGGACCGTTTTAATGTTAGTTTAATTGGAACTAACACATTATCTTAATGAACAGATTGCCTTCAAGGAGACCATTTCCCCTCCCCTATAGCGAGCTCAAACTAGCCACTATGCATATGAAGAAATTTCTTTTTCAATCTATGAAACAACGAAGAGGAGCGTTTTGAAGAAAAGTTACACTGATTTTTTTTTTCTTGCTGGGGCATAATTTATTTTGTAAACACAAACTTCCACAAGTCACAAAGCGGGGATGAAGGGGCCGAGGTGGTGGGGTGGGGGGTTGGGTGCGAGCCCAGTTGCTGCAGAAGCTTTGTGGCATGAAATACATGCATACAGCCAAACGTGGCCAACAAGCGGACAAATTGACCACTCCACAACCTTGACACCGTTGACACCTGGACACCTATCAGTGCTCTGTCCATTTTTTTTTTTCTAACACCCTGTGAGGCTGAGAGGAAGACATGGGGAGGCGGGATTGAGGTGAGGGTGTTTTTACGCTGGGGAGCTTTGGGCAGTTGAGTTTAATTTGGGATTTACAAGTGACATTGTGCCCCCATGGCTGTCTTCTTACTGGGCCAGGTTTATGGAGTGAGACAGTGGGGTCTTTTCCTTGTGATTAGCAGGCCTGCGACCAGCCATGCACAAAGTATTATAGCCCACAGCATTATGTATCAGAGTTTACAGACCCCCTCCATCTCCGCAGACCCCGACGATCAAACACCCACCTTCACTCACACCTTCGGAAGGTCAAGCCTCTCAAACAAGTCAATAACTAATGAAGATGTGCAATGTCTCTTCCAGACACAAGGAGATGAAATAAAAAATGAAATTTTGGGAGAAACTGTACAGGCACAGAAACAGCACACACCCACACACACACACACACACACACCAAGAAAAAAAAAAAGAAAAACAGATTAATATTATTAAATGATT
This sequence comes from Epinephelus fuscoguttatus, assembly GCF_011397635.1. NCBI lineage: Eukaryota > Metazoa > Chordata > Actinopteri > Perciformes > Serranidae > Epinephelus > Epinephelus fuscoguttatus. The sequence goes on from NC_064767.1 coordinate 19,835,012, forward strand.
TGGGGTTTCCAACTAAGGGGGGAAAGCGGAGTATGAACTGTGAACAGCCACATGACGACCCGGAGGCTTATCTCACGGAGGCTGTTTGGCTTAAGCCATGGCATTAATACACTGATAGCCTACGGAATAGCCAAGCATAAAATGAATGTGAAAGGATGAAGAAACAACAAGAAAAGGGAGGAAGAAAGAGGATGAAAGTGGTTAGGCCTCCAGCTTAACAGACCAGAAATATAGAACTACCAGAAGCATTACAGGGAGGCCCTTATTGATATGAGTGTTATTTCTGAGACATGCTTTTGTCGCTGCTTTACAAACAAAACCGAGAAAGACTAATAGAAATAACTTTTTTGGAAACTTCTCCAGGAGCCACAACATCTAAAGATGTATAAATATTGAAAGGCAAAAAAAAAAGAAAAAGATAATGAACTTGGACACATTTATCAACAAGACAGAATAATAAGGTACACTAAGACTGATAATTGAATTTGAACAAACATAAAGATCCAGTAAAACAGAAAGAACTGAAGAAAACAAATCCTCCGTACAGCCTTTGTAACCTAGCCCAGTGCTGAGGCTTTTATCCCTTTATTTTATTGATTAAAAAAATCCCAGAGGCACTAAAACGTACAGTCAATGATTAATGTCCCTCTCAGAAAAAGAAATTATATGGAATAAATTAAACTACTGCAGCAGCAAATTGAAAAATAAGAATGTAAATGAGCTTTGAATACTTAATATCATAGAGAAAAATAGGCAATGAGGCCCAAAAATGATGAGGGATTAGCACAGAAACATGACATTAGCTCTAATGGCAAAGAGTAGATTTTCTCTACTGTCAAAATTTAACTGTCGCATCTGATTTTCTGCCAGGTAAATGAAAAATGGGAGACGGTGTGTGGCAATCGAAAGCTCTAACCTTGTTCATGGGGTGATAAAATATGGACTCAGAGTTGCACATCAGTACTCCAAGTCTGAATTAAGAGAACAGAGAAATAACGTCTATTTTGAAATGCAATTATAGGGACTAAGTAGCACTTATCCAACGTGTGATTTTACTGTGGTTTTTGCAGTTGTGGCTTTTGTTTGCAGGGAAATATCTTGCCAAGATGACTAGTAAATAATGACAAATCACATTTTTACTGGAATGGAAAAGATATATTGATATTGACCTGCTGTAGCTTTATGTTTTCTCCCCGGTGCTGTACTCACATCTGCACGGGAACAAACAAGCTCTTAGACGGTACTTAAAATGCAGTTTTCGGCTGCTATCCTGCCTCCCACATTACTCCTCTAGTTATCCTGCAGGAGAGAGGTAAGGTGTGAACTGCATCAAGCGAGGCTCTCTCAGTTGGAACCTTTAATTATAACTTCACAGTATCAGTTACAGCAACCTTGCACAGATGCTAAAACCCTCAGAGGCTTGGCTACTCTACCTTACTTAATCTGAGCGGGAAGCACTGAGACAGTGCTGTACCATCAGCCAATTCAATCAGAAGCCAGGACGGCACTGCATCCTGCATCGGGGTCCAATCGCAGCGCAAAACAGTTCAAGTCACGTGACCTAGCTACTTAGCATCCTTCATCAACACCTGTTTTCTTTTTTGTGTGTACAATGTTGTTATTTGCCTCTTCCCCTCTGCCTCTCGCAGGCTCTCTCCTTCCAGAGGATATGGCGAGGTCTGTGCGTGCAGAGCTAAAGACGCTATAAAAATTGCTGAGGTATAAAATCGAAAGTGCTCAAGCTGTCTGCGACTGGAATTGCTGGCTGGCTCGGGCCTGTTGGAGGTGGTGAAGGATCCCCGGCCAAGACCCGCTAATGTTGTAAATCAGAGAAAGTTTGGGCTTGTTTGTTTACATATTACAGGCTTTACAGTGGGCCTACTACAGTACACAAGGAGCTGTGCTTGGCCCAGGCTATTGTACGGGTCATAAACCTAAAGAATATAATGGCTGTGTGCAGCTTGAACCGCCCACTCCTGCACTTGTTCACTGCTAATACTGCTTTGTTCAGATGAGTGAAAACTTGTGTTACAAGAACAAATATTTGGATGAGAACAACAAGGATTTATTTCAGCCACATGTTGTGCAGTTTTTTTTAATCACATGGATAGAGGAATATCTTGAGTTAAGTGTCTGGCAAACCATTTGTTGCAAAAGTCAAACTAACACAACTCCAAATTACTTTAAAACTATCTAAAGGGGAATAAAACTCCACTCCACTCCACTCCAAAAAAGGTATTAATCATCAGAAACGTGATACATGAGCACAAAAAGATGAACAACACAGGTTTTTACACAGGATTCCTTAAGGTTAAGGTATATAAGACTTTTTCAGTGCCATGCAGAATACTATTTAAGACCAACTTTACAATAACCAAGGTTGAAGAGAAAAAAACAAACAGTCATCAGTCACTTAATGTTAGGTACATTTTGCTCAAATGAAGAGAACTTGGATATACTTGGCATTTGTTGGCGGGTCAGTTTGGCAGTTTCTCACTCTGCCTTGATTCCCATCATGCCAAGATTGAGAAATGTTTTGCATAAAGTACACAAAGCCTCATGTGCACTGCCTTTAACTGGTCTCAGCAATGCCGCAAAATATTGGTGTAATAGTCCATCTTTATTGAATTTGCATTTTCACGTGTCGTCCAGGGAGCAGTGACAGCTAGCTAGAAGACAGTAGATCCTCTGCTCTGAGCATCCTGGCTGGAAACTGAATATGAGTGATGTTAGTTTTGCTATCCTGATCTGCAGACGTTAATGCAAGAGATATTCTGTAAATTATTTATGAAATAATAGATGTTACCAATTATTTTCAGATTTTACAATGAAATGTTTACTTTTTATGTCTTAGCATTTTAAAGACTTTTGAAAGATTGATTTTAAGCTGTTTTATACCAATAAGGCCTCATATTTAATTAATTAATTCAATACCTTTAAAGACTTTTTGAGCATCCACAGAAACTTTGTCACAGGTAGGATACTAAACAATGATTTCTTGTTTTTTTCTCATTATTTAGATTTTCCTGAGTGTTATTTATTCTCCAGTCCAGTTAAACAGCATTTCAGAAGAGAACGAAAGCAAAATGAATCAAAGCGGGTCTACGGTACAGTATGTTCAAAAACAAGACCAGCATTTTTATGAGTCAGCCTCAGAAACATCTCTCCAAAACCTACAGGGGTGAACGTAAAATGTATTTTTTTGTGTGTGTGTATAATCCCCAGTTGGTTCACTGATATATACTGTGGCACCCTCCTATACAGTACATTTAAAAAACATCCACTCAGGTGTTACCGTGTCTATCCAGGTGCACTGTGAGCCAAAACACTTATCCTTAAGAGAGATCAAGCTTGCACGCTATCTTATCAGCGCTTACAGTGGTACTACACGTACAGTAGAAGTACACTCAGCTACTCATGCAGACCCTGCTTACAGGAGATCAAATGCAGGTCAGAGACTCCAACATACACTTGCTTATAATCCACAAGTGCCTCTCTGTACGTATGTGTACGACTGTGTGTGTGTGTGTGTGTGTGTGTGTGTGTGTGTGTGTGTGACAGAGGAAGAGAGAAAGTCAGGGAGAGAGCTCAAGGATTTTTCCGTGTGTGTCAACAGCAGTGGTCTGGTTGTTTTGTGACAGTCATAGGCAGAGCACAGGAAATGCACCACGATGTGTCCAGTCACAGTTGAATTTCTCCAGTGATAAGGATAGATTTTTTTTTGAGAAACGTGACAGTCCATCCTTACAGCGCCATAATGCATTCGCTGAGGTTTGATCAGTAAAGCAGAATACGCGGGAAAACATAGTGTGTATTCTTTACGTGCACAGACTAATTAATTTTTTAAATAATGCATTTTATATTTCTATTTCTTCTGGTCTTATTTAAACAGAACATGTGTCAAGCCTGACCTCTTGCACATGCACTCACAAAGTCGTACACACACAGACATGTGCACACAAAAGCGGGGGGGGGGAATGAAGGATGCAGGAAGGTGACAGGTAAACAAATTCAGTGTCATATTCTCCTGCTGTCTTCACTGTGCCACTTGGCATTTTAATGGAAGGGAATCTGATGTAACATATAGTGGTAACTACAACAGCAGCCTCGTACCAGAGGGGAAAACTTAACTCCTCAGACCTATGCATTAAACATATTGTAGAATAGAGTGTAACATTTATCACTGTCATTCCTAGAGAGTTTGTGTAAATTTAAATGCGCTCAAGCGTGCTGATCCCCCCCACCACCGCCAACCCCCCCTCTCCACAATGTATGCGTACAATGCCACCCCAAAGCCCATTTTCCTGAAATCCTTCTCATTGTTCTGCACGACCATACCACCAAACAGCTATTCATCTTTGGGGAATATGCTGTACAGAAATGTCTTTGTATGTGGTGCCTTTTTCTGTTGCTGTGTTCCATGTTTCGTGTGGTTGTCCACCTATTTTTCATGGTTTAATAAAAAATAAATAAAAAACTTAAACGAAGAAAACATATCCAAAGAGATTGCATTTTTTTTCACTGTAAAGCACATTTATAGGCTTATTTCAGCAAGATATGTATGAATGATTACCTAAAAATGGGTTTCTGGCAAAGGGAATATTTCATACGTAGAGGTTATGTGTGGTTTTATAAACGAAAAAAAAAAGAAATTATATTGCTATAATCTATTACTGGTTTTTGGTTTTCACTCTGACCTACAGAAAATAGTATCAAGCACAGAAAAAGGCCTGGAGACAATTAAATAAGACTTTGTAGATTATTCATGACAAGTACTTTTCCAGGATTGTGAGCTGGAGTAAAATGGAACAATAATGCCTTTAAGTGTGGAATATATCGGGACAGTAGTGCATGGCAATACCAGCTGACACATTAAACATTAAAATAAATTACCTAACCTTTACAACTTGCAGTGCCAATAACAGGAAAAATGACAGATCATGGGTTATTATTCACCGAGAGATCCTATACATAATAATGATGTCATCAATAATGGCCGTGATATCATGGCTCCTGCTGCTTTTAAAAAACATTTAAGGGAATTACTTTATTTTAAATCATCAGTCCAAGTCCAGGCCTCGACCGCTCAGCTGGAAAAAAGTCTTTAAAAGACTGGAAGAGAGGCCGAAAGACAGAAACAGAGAGAGGGAGAATAAAGGGTGCTGGGAGAGGAAGGAAGAAAAATGTGCCACATTACGTTCCTGTTACCAAACAGCACTCATGAGTCAATTTGCCAAATAATGCGAGCACAACTTGACTGAAGAGGCACATCAGGACTGTTAACGCTTGCGATTGTCAGTGACCAGCGGACGACAAATATATCTCATCTGACAAATAACAGAATTATCCTGAAGGGGTTTACAGTCAGTGGTGGTCTTTCATTTTTTGGCTGGGCCGTTGTGCTCCCTGCGAGTAGAAGTCATCTTGATTGAATCCAGGACATTAAGCCTGTAAATGTGTATATATACATGATGTTTTGATGCTTGGGACAATTCATCTTTCTTTCTTTGCACACAAAGAGCGCAGCAAACTTAACCTCTGACCTCTACAGCAATGTGTGTATACTGTATGTGTCCATACAAATAAACATAATTTGCACACATTAAATTCTTTGCACAAAAAAAAGCTCCTTCTATGATGTTTGTGTGTGGACACGTGCATTTGTGCCTTACTGCATGTTTGACTGTGCCTGTACAAGTCTTTGTTAAATTTATAGAAATTCTTATGTGTTCTGTGCACGGGTAACAACGTTTTTTGTGATGATATTCAGTGTTTTAACATAAGCTCTCTGTTGCTGTCCAGTGCTCCCTTGCCTGCCTTGCTGTCTACAGGTTTGGATTGGGAATAAATAAATAAACACAACATTGTGTTTATCATGACAAATGGAGGCAGAATCTTAGAAATAATCATCTGAACATGTAGCCTTCTACAATATTTTTACTGTATCTTGTGATCATGTACATAAAAGGCAGGACAATTTTTTTGTCTACCTAACTTAATGAAAAGGGGTTTAAAATGAACAAAATTAACAGTTTTATTAAACATTAATTGAATTTTTTATTCTACATATGACACATGAATATGGCAAAATACTAAATGATGAGATGAACATTTGCTAAGATAAGTTTCTTTTAGTTTGGACTACTTTTTCTGGTAATCACACTAGTGTTGTCATGACACTGAAATTTCTAACTTCAATACAATACCTTAAAAGTACTGGATTTCTGTACCATTTTAAATCCCACAGAGAAAACTGACATTGAGTGCATACATTTTTTGAAGATAAATATACCAAGGTCATAACATGACAATGACAGCTTTTCTTTTCTTGGTTAGTAGCACAGAACAGCAGAATGACTGTCCTAAACATTAACACTAAGAAAGCTAAAAAGGGCAGCTGGTACCGTTGTATCGATGGTGACAACATTCTTGCTCCCAACTCATCAAATACCAACGCTTGGCCAGTGGCCCTCACATCAAAATATGATGCTCCAGTCCTTCTTATGGGTCAGTTTTAAACACTCATGGATGACATGTAATAATTAACATTTGTTACATGCATTGTGTATTTTCAAAATAAACTTTTAACTTTGGTAAAAAAAAAAAAAAAACCTTCCTTTTTAGGTTTACTTCCTTAAGGAAGTAAAACCTAAAAAGGAAGTTTTACTAAAAATTAAGGTAACATTTTACGTGCATCTTTTTAAGTAGTTCCATTATTGAGGCATTACTGAGTCAATCCTATTAGTCTTTTATAATCTGACATATTCAATTAGTTTAGTATAACCAACATGATTTGCTTCAACCTCAAAAAACTTAAGTTGAACGAACTTAATATTTATCCAAAAGTTGCATTGATATTTAGTGGTCCAACAATTTAATTGAAGATATTGAAACTTATTAATTTTAATTCCATCCTACTTAAAAATGTTGATTTTTACTGACTTCTTAAAATAAGTTAAAACGTCTTTATTTTAAACATTATCCACTAACCCCATGAATCATTTTTTCGAGTGCAGGTTAAGAAAAAAAATCACGGTTTGCCTTACAATAAGAACATTGTTACTTACGTAATGTAACGTCACCTGACATACATGACTAGGGTAGTATGCTACACACACTACATTGTTATTAAAATAACTTGATCGACTTTTGACTTCACATGGGAACCAAACTAGGGGTCTCTTGTGTGAAACTTTCTTTGACGGATCCATACCTCCCCTCCAAACCTTCCCTATACGGATTTTCTCACTGTTTATACAACAGCAGTTGCTCGGAGCATCAAAAAATTCCGCCACCCAGTGCGTCTCATGTCGCCTCTAAAGCTTGCCTTGGTGCGTTGGTATTTGACGCCGAGGGCTGCTGACCAAGCGCCAGTATTTGACTAGTTCGGCATGAGACTGGGTTGATTCTGAGGAAAATTTGTGCTGAAACAGCTGAATTATCGATATATTAATATTTTTGATAACACTAGGCCTAAATCACGCTTGTTTCCTTTGTTTGTTGGTATGAACACCAAATCAGAACGTGCCACTGCCACCACTGCCAGAAAGCAGGCGCTATCCATTCTGGTCGATGTAGAACTGAGTACTGGATCCCCGTCGTCAGGGCTCATCAAACCCCAAGATTTATCCAGACAGGAAGGTACGTCTCTTTTGTGTGAGGCTCACATATTTGTCCCTCTTGTGTCCTTCATTGTTTAGGCACTCTGCTTTTTGTGTGCTATAAATATGAAAAACAAGAATTTGTTCTTTACTCCGGATGACGCCTCCTGATTGATGCCTTCTGTTCACACTGATCGTACATTATGGAACGCATTACAGCATATTGTGCATCTCAGTAAGGGTCATTTTCAGAAAGCCGTTTACTCTGCCGCTGCAGAAAATCTTAAATAAATTTAATTGTCTGCATCCACCATCAGAAATGACTTTATGCGTTTTGCTTCATAATTAAGAGCTTTCACATCCATAAACTTAAATCACTGTGCACAGCTGTTGAGGTGTAATTAAAGCATTAAATATGTGAACGATCAACTCCCACTAAACAAGATGACACCAACACCCCCGGCTCAGAACTTAGAGGTGAACCACAAGCTGGCTGGGCTTTTTCTAAAACTAAGACCTGCAGTGTTTCTGTCTTTCCTCTGTTTTCCAACTCTCAGATGTCAGTCCCATAAATCTGACTGGTTGGCCACCGCATTAGTAGCTGAACTGATGCTAACACCATTAGCTGATGATTTAATGACACTGTAGATGAGGACAGTCATCCTCTTTCTATCATTCTCTCTTTTTTTCATCCCCGCCTGCTGGCTGAGGATACAGGGAGTCTGTGTGTTTTTGAGGATGAGGGTGGTGGCGCTCGTATCTCATCCACCTCCATTACACCAAGGTCACTCCGTTGCTTTTCTTAATGTGATCAGGGAAAGTGTCACTTTTGCAGTTCTGTGGCAGTAAATAAGAACTGGCTCTAATTTGAATGTAGTGTACCAGAGGCCCTTTATGGGTTGTTAATTTAGTGTTTAAATACATTTAACAGTTGAGAGAGAGTACTGATTAGGCCGGCTCTCCAAGTGAAGGCTATTTTTCTCTCCACTATTTCCACTGACTTGCTGTAGATTATTATTGTTATGATGTGACAGATGAACGGCAAGCTTATTTTGAATTAAGAGGAACTTCAAAGGCAAAGAGACTGATGAAATCTGTCATTTTCTTAAATCATTTCTCCTTTATTTCTCCTTCAAATTCCTCATGTATGTTTTTTCTGTTAAAAGTAAAAAGACTTGTAGTGAAAACTACAAGTTACGTTTTATTAAAAACACATATAAACACATTAAAGTCGACTAATACACGTGATGTACCGACTCCATTTCCTAGAAATTAAAGCTCCGGCGTACAGGATTTGGGGGAATATAGTGGCAGGAACTGTATATGATTTTTATATGTTTTCATTAGTTTTATAACATAGACTGTAAATAAAAATTGGACGACATAACAACTCCCTAAAAGAGAAGCCAAAACATTTCAATTGCCCCCTGGTGGCTGGCTGCAGTAAAGGTCATAAGCCCCACCCCTTCTATGTTAGCAGATGGGTCACGGGACAAAATAAAAACTCAAAGTAGATGTGAAATAAATTTTTCCCAAAGGTGGTGTCTGTCACTTTTTCTGTCATGTGCGTTCAAATGTTCATTTCTCTGATAAGTTTGATTTTAATTGGTTATTTGATGCCATAAATCTGAGGTTTTAAAAGAAATCTGAGGTGTGCTTGCCATTGGTAGGATGGGTGTATGGGCATGAACTCCATACGCAGACTTCACTACAGCGTCTGGCTCCAAATGACGTCAACAGTGCAAGATGGTAGCAGCCATATCCAGAAAATTCTGGCTCCATATTTATACAGTAGAAAGAAGCTGAGACACGTCGTTCATCTACCTACACTTCACCCATATTCTTCAGCTCACTGTCTTTGATCAAATACACTAAATTTGTTGTCTGTTCCTCACACTAGTCTTAAGACCCGTGTTGATTGAGCTTTTAAGGCAGTAGCACCTAAAGTTTGGAATGTTCTGCCTGCTCTCTTATGGTTTGTTGACTCTGTGGTTTCTTTTAAAAGCCAGCGAAAGATGCACCTTGTATGTAACTTGTATGTACTAGATCGGTACTTCATTCATTTTTACTGTGCAAATAGTTTTGCTGTTTGTGCACTTTTAATGAAGTCACTTTGTCTTCTGTGTTTCCTGTCTTTTTGTATATTGCCCTTCTGAAGCACTTTGTGACCTATGTCTGCGAAAAGCACTATATAAATATATTTTAGTTACTTACTTAGTATACAGTCAATGACCTGAAAATAGAATCTTTGTGTTCTTCACCTTAGAATGAGCTGGTCATATCTACATGCAGAGCTGGTCCTCTGCCATGGAGTCCACCATGTTTTTCTACAGTTGCAAATCAAACACTGGCACTAGATAGGTCGATTTGAGTTTTCGCATCAGCCACCATTGTTTTCCTAGATGCAATCTGCAACCTCAACACCAGATACCATTAAAAAACCTACACACTGGACCTTTAAATTTACACATTACTAATATGCAAGAGCAAATGCATTTCCACCTGAATTGCTTTTTATTGAACGCATCATCCAAGATGCAAAATGTTCATACACAATATATCTGACATTTGCTTTTCCCGCAATATCTGCTTGAAGCAACTAAAGCATGATTTGTGTTTTTCAGGATTCTATTTAGGCATATAATTTTCTTAAACACCATCTCTGGTTAGAAACTGGGTACCATGACATAATACATGATGCCACATTTAAAGGTCCAGTGTGTTGGATTTAGTGTCGTTTAGCAGTGAGGCTGCAGATTGCATGTTGGTAAACTAGGGTGTCCGACATGAAAACACAAAAATACAAAACGCAGAAACACAAATGGCCCTTTCTAGAGACAGTATTTAGTTTGTCCATTCTGGGCTACTGCACAAAAAACATGGCAGACTGGTGAAGACGACTTATTCCATATGTAGGTATAAACAGCTCATTCTGAGGTAATGAAAACACAATGATTCTTGTAATAAACTTATTTCTGCCAATAGGTCACCCTAAATCCCACACACTGGACCTTTATCACTGGTGAATCAAACATGTACATTAAACTGAATCTGGTACATGGCTTCATTTGCTGAGCTAAGCCAACTGCATGTTGCTCACTTTGAGCCCAGCAGCTACACCTGATGAAGTCCTTGAGATTTCATTGTCTTTTATTATTTTCCTCTAACTCACCACTTTCGCCCACTTCCTCCACCAGCTGAGAGCACACAGTGGCCGTGAAAGCCAATAAGGCCCAACCAGCCACCTCCACACTACAGATTTCTCCTGACACCGAATGCCAGTTATGAAATTGGGGGATAAGTTAATGTGTCACAGTAGCATTGATTTTTCATTTGCTTCTCACTGCCCTCAGTCCCAGAGCCAGCCTGGGCCTTTCCTTCATGCTTCAGGATGGATTACTGTGGCCCCTGTTGAAACAGAGCATCGTGGGGTGACAAGGGAGCCGATGCGGGTGTTCATGAGAGGTGCCACACCTGATTACAGGTGACACCATACCAGTGTCATCCACTGTGCCAGGAGAGCTCAAATATCAAAATCAACTCAGTTCAGTTTTAATCTAATGTGTCTGAGTACTCCTGTGAATATTTTAAACCATTCCTCAATACTTCATGTGCAAATTATAGATATACCTATGTGCATATTTTTTAAACTCAAAATACAATTTAATATTTTGTCTGATCTATAAATTGTGAGGAATTTGAAATCAGTTCTGATGATGTATAGAACAATAAGGAGGCGTCTACAGCGGGGATGAAATGAGTGGTACAAGAAATCTGCGGCTGGTCCCTATGAAAGGAAAAATACGCTCACGTAACAACAACACGGTGCTCAATGAGCTATGTCCTCAGTTCCATATGAGATTGGTTAATACAAAAGCTTGCTGGTGAAAAACATTGTCCTGCTCCCAGTGACAAAGACAAAGTGCCTGTGTTTGGCGTACGCGAGTCAAAGGGACAGGTGACGACAGGGAGGGAGACCAGGGAGGGAATTTGAATTTCACATCTAGGAGGAGGCAGCATGTCATTAAAAACCCTAATTTCAGTGTCAGGTAGACTTACAGGTGATCCATCATCTTGTCAGAAGAATTTTATTTTATTTTCAAAGGAGTTCAAAGCAGGCTTTCCAGACTTTTTACTTCAGTTCCAATTAGATTTAAACACAATTAACAGAAAAGTCTAGTCCCACGTGTATGGTCGAGAGATACCTGCCCGCTCAAGCAGATCTGAGGGAGAGCGATTTATAATGCAACTGCATACATTCTGCATAAATGATAAAGGAACTGAACTCCTTCTACTGTATGCATTATCCTCCAGCACAATGCAACTATATCATAATTAATAGATAATAACTTTTAAGTTAATCTTCCAGTGTTGCACACACAGCAGCTGCACTGCCCTTCATATACCAGCAGCAAACTGCATATCAGCACCCATGAATGCCATTTATTGGTACATTTCTAAATGTTAACGCCTGTCAACTCCAATCTCTCCAAAGGAGGCGCTCGGGAAATAAAATGCATCGGAGGGGACCTGAGAGGAGGACACACGTTAACCTAGATAGGCTGTGACAAAACACCATTACCTTTTCCTGTTCACACAGCGACGTACAGGACAGCTAGTAGTCCCCTGTCCCTGGGAGGAATCCATCTAAATGAGAGACACACACATATGCTCTCACACTGTGGGGGGACTGTCTTTGAACAAGGAGTGCGAAGTTAATAGTTTTCTGGATCTATAATGAACAGGTGTGACTCTAAATCTGTTAAAAAACATCAACTGGTATGTTTAACTGCCTTATATCATTTTTATAGTAAAGATGCTATTCTTTTGTTTTGTTTTTTTTGTCTAATGTTTGATACTTTGCAGGCAACGATGAAAGGAGTATTCAAATTAAGTTTGCAGTATCAATACTACAATGTAGGAACAATCCATTACAAATAAACCCTGCATTTAAAATATTACCCAAACATTAAAGTGTAAATAGTATTATTAAAGGTGCACTATGAAGGGAAGTGAAGCCAATGTTTAAACGTTGGCTATTGATCACAAAATTTACTTAAAGTATGAAAAGTCAAAATGCACATATGCCATATTAAAATGGTTCATGTGAGATTTAAATTATTTCATGGGATCACTGATATAGGTGGATTCATGAATCTGCAGCATTTTTATGTTGTAGACGGTTAAGTTAAGGAGCTAATTTATATATAACATACTGTTGGGTAGTTAAGAAGTATTTTAGATAATTTGCTCAAGTAAAGTAGGAATTCAGCACCATAAAAATACCCTATTACATGTAAAAATCCTGCATCCAAAGTCTACTTGTACAACAGTACAGACCTATAAGTAACAAAATCTAAAGTCCTTATGCAGAATGTCTCCTGTGAGTGTTTTACTATGTCATTAGATCATTATATTGGTGTATTAACATATAAGAGGAGCTTTAATGTTGTAGTTGGTTGAAGTGAAGTTCATTTTAATGGCTTTAAAAGCTGCTGGATAGTTTAATCTTTAAAAATGTGTCATACGTTATAACATGATCAGTCTTATATGTGAAATCTAAAAAATAAAATAGTGGATTAAAAACTACAATGCTGTCCTCTGAGTAAAAGTATACGTAGCATGAATAGGGAATGCTTACACAAAGTAAAAAGTACCTCAAAATTGTTTGTAAGTACAGTACTTCTATTTGTTACATAGTTACTTCCCACCATTGAGTTTAAACTGTAATGATGTATTGTGTTTTTCGAGTTATAAAAAGTGAGTATAGCTGTAAAAGCAAGTGAAATGTGGGAAGAGAAGAAAATACTGAGTAGAGAAGATGTAGCTGTTAAATATAAAGTGAAATATCTCAAAGCTGTAATTACAGTACTTGTTACATTCCACCTCTGTATGTAAAATATGAATGAGAGCCAACTCTGAATGCTTTTTTTGATTTAAAAAAATGCATACTTGTAAAAGACAGAAATCCTTCACAGTGTGCAGACACTGAATAGTGACGGGCCTCGGATGGATGTGACACCAGCAGTCCAACCACAGTGTGCTCCTGCTGGTGTCGTAACATGGATATATAACCACTGTCGTCCTTACACCAGACTGCCTAAATGGACAAAAATGCCAGGGCAGCAGAAAAAAAAATGGCGAACAAACCCAGGGCTTCATTAGCAGAACCTTCCCGGCATGCTTTGCGATGACAAATGATTGACTTGGAACAATATCTAAGGCGATCAGGATAAAGTACCAGCCATTTCAAGGCTCAGCAAAATTCAAATTCTAATTAGACCTTGCACCACATTCCAAATAAAAATGGGTCCCTAGGTGGTTTACCCTATCAGGTGTCTCTCCCAGACCACTGAAACAAAACGAATAAAGAAAATGATTAAAGCGATAACAAAGGCATAAAATTCAAATTATAGCAGCATCACATCTGGGATCTGTATGTCACCGCACTACCATTTCTGCTCTCCCTCTCTTTTTCCCTGACTCTCACTAACCCGTTCACACATTCACACAGCATTCCTTTCTTTCTGCATGAGGGCAATCAAAGACCAGAAAAAGACAGAGAGCAGGAGAGAGAAAGGGAGAGAGGGAGTGAAAAAGCAGGGAAATTAAAAGGTAGAGAGCGAGAACGCAAATAGGCTCTCAGCTTTAAGGTTATTAATGACTCCTCAAAAATGTGCGACTTTTCCAATCTCTCTGAGAAGCGCTTGAAGGAGCCTGCAGATGAAGCTGACCTTCACAATGTTCTTTGGTCTTTAGTTAAGAAATTCACTCACCATTATGGCATCATTAGGGAAACAAGGATAAAATTACTCCATGGTTAATGACCTATAAGATCCCCACCAAAATTTGTTTCAGATCTAATAAAACTGAGCTTAACACACTCGAATGAATTATGAGGACTGCTACGCGGGGTATTAAAATGTGGGGAAATAGATTTTCTGAAGCTAGGAGGACTGGACTTTTCAAATCAGATAGTAGAATGGAATTTTCTGGGCAATAAATTCTACCATGTCTCAATTTCATTTTTTTTTTTTTTTTACCTCACAGAATTTCTCAGGCAATGATGGAATCTGTGAGTGGGATGGCCTCTAAAAATTCATTGCCAATTGCCGTCTCCTCCTCTATCCCCTTAAGGTAGATAGATTGATGGATGAATGGCTAAATGGGCAAATAAGTGGAGAAAAGTATATCCGAACGAAAACTCAATGTATGATGGAAATAAATGATTAGATACACGTATAGAGACTTAAAAAATCCCAGAAGGCACAGCAAAGAAGGCGTGAGAAGTTAAAGGAAAAAAGTGCCTTCAAGAAGTGTATCAAAATCTGCACTGATGCTGATTATTTTATGTGTTTACATTTTCTCTAGCTTGCTTGCCGCTAAATTTAGCACATGCCAGGCTGGTCATTAGCATAATGCAGGGGCAGCTGAGAGGACACAAAAAAACTCAATAAAGAGGAAAATATAAAGCTGCAGGCGACTGTGCCTCCGCAGCATGCAGCACATGCACATACATCAAAGTGCGCACACTAATACACCTATAGAACTTTGCATGTAACATGTGGAGAATCACAAGGAGAGAAAAAAAGCTATTTTAAAAGCAGCATTGGTTTAGCATGGTTTGGTTGCAGCCCCTGAGAAGGGGTTTGTGAGCTAATGGCATTTGCTCTCTTTAAACTTTAATCTTTCCTATTAATTCCCTGCAACTGGAGAATGTGCGAGAGTTAATGTTCCATGAACGTGTTTCTCACTCTGCAATCTCTTCAAGCTAATTACCTTCAGGTGCTAAATGGGGGGAAATTGCAATCCATTTGGAAGGGAGAAATTTCACCTCCCCTTTGCCTATGTAACACTGTGGGTGCCGTTAAAAAGAAAGAAAATCAAACATAAGAAGCCAGGTCTAGAGTACATTTAATCAAAAAAATGGACACTCTGCGCAGAGCCCTGATTGGCTCTCCCATTCCAAGGTAGCTTTGGGAGAGTAAATTGCTTCCTGTAGTTTCCCGCCTCGCTGCTTATTTTGCAGGTCACTTGGAGGTCAGCAGGTGCAGCAGTGGACAAAACGCTGAACAGATGTTTGATTGACGTGGATCGCGCAGATTGGCAATCAAAGTTTTCTGATGAGGAAGGAGAGGCTCACTGAGCGGCCATTTCGAAGGGTGAACACCAAGGAGATACGGAAGAAGTCGAAATACAAATTAAAAGCAGATTAAGTCAACGTGACAGATTCACGGTTGCTTGTACGGAACATTAAATCTCGGGGAGTGACACGGTATTCGTCAATGACAGAATCAAGTTGCAAGTGTACAAATGGTTCCCGAGTCAATCACTAATCAGTAACGCAGGATGAACAGGCTCATTGCGGACAAATAGCTTTGATAAGTTTTTACCTTTTAAGGGCTAGCCTGTGGAGGAGGGTTATGTGAAGAGGAAGTGGAGGGAGATAGGGTCGGGGCGAGTGAACAGTGGGGGTTCTTCACTCTCCTCAGAGGAGTCTGGAGCGTGGAGGGTCACTTTGTCCCCTGTTTGATCTTTGTCTTCAGATGACATGGCAGGAAATTAAAGATGAAAGGAGGTTCTGACTACTGTCTAATAAACACAGAGACAGAATGCCCTCATTTGCCGCCACATATCCGGTCTAAATATGTCGGATCCGTGGGTGATCCGCACACAGACCTGGATTAGCAAAGCCCTTTTGTACACAGTGTCCTGAAAAGAGGAGGCTACTGTGTCAACTTTAAGAATGTGCTCATAACAGTACAACTTTATTTGTTTTTGAATCCATTAAAAGTTACAAATTAAAAGCTGTGTATGTGAACATTTATTGTTTTTCTAACTCATTGCCAATGCCTTTTCATAATAATGCACAGTAAATGGTCTTTTTCATAGTCATTAGACACAGTGGCTGTGTTTAATTCATCACTGAATGTATTTTATGAGCGTACTTAAGAGATAAAATGATTTGAATAAAAAAAGTCTAATATATCTAACTGATTCCAATACTTAAAAACAAAAGGGAGGTGGTGTCATGATGTACAATGAAAAAAAACACATTTTTCTCGGCTGTATTTCTTGTGTGTAATAATAAATGAATTAGTAGTGGGGAGTACTACAAACAGTCCATATCTTACACAAGCACTCGTAGTGACGGCCCTAAGCTCCCACTGTGTTGAGGAATCTCCTACCAGCAGCACTCCCACCCATTTATCTCAGTGGCTGAGAGCAGAAAAAAGAGCACAAGCTGGGAGGCTGAGGAAACATCAAAAGAAGAGCATCCCACATAACTGTAGCTCTGTTTTTCTAGCGCCGTACGAAAAACACCTCCACGCTGGTAACTAAAACCCAAGAAGCAAGATAGCTTACTCGATTGCACTCTGTGTGGCCTTTTGCTCCATCATTTCATGCAGATTGCTTGAAGGCATAAGTAAACCTCTGAACGGCCGCTGATGTTTTCTTGTGTTTTTTATTTTTTCTGAACCCTGTCTTCAATTTTTTTTTCTCTATCTCCCTAAAATGCCAAAGCTATTTGGTTAAATCATTAGAGGTGTTATGGTCGTAGAATGGCTCAGGCGAGCAGCATCCCTGTGTAGTACTGAAAGGTTATTTTCTTCATGAACACTTGAGGGTCCACTGATCCCTTGTAAGTGTCTGTTGGAAAATGCATTGACATTTTACGTGAATGGAAAAACCCTCCTCAATAGACTCTCTTTCATTGCTCTTCAGGTTTCAGGTCATTATACCCGCAATAGGGGACCACTCAACCTAGTTTGGTATTACCTCTGAGAAAACCCTTATGCTACTTCACTTACTCCATTCACAAATTTGGATTGGAAGTGAGAGATATAAACCTTTGACCTGGAGAAAGATTTGGAACATGTGAAGGTGTTTGTCCAGTGCAGGCATCACTGATTGTTTTTCACAGCTTGAGCTTATGAAACATAATGTCTGCCCATGCATTACTGTAATTTTTAGGTCACATAAATGAATCAATTGGAACACATTTTGCAAGTGAGAAGTTATGTGTAAACTCCGATAATAGATTTGTTGAAGTTCTGCCAACATTCATATTAAATATTAAAAAGCATAAAAAGCTTTTTTGTTTACAGTCCAAATTATCACAGGTGAGTTGCTGCGGCTTCAGAACAAACAATGAAACAAACGTGGGTTTAGAGGTCCTCTGCCAGAAAATTTTGAGTATCAAACACTTTCTTGTGAATTATTATGCACCAATTTAGGCCTTTCTGCCTTAATTTGTGAGGCAAAGGCCTTGAATTTTGTCAGAGTAAAGGTCCTCTGCTACGCTCATGTTTTTCATGGGGGAGACAAATGCACAAGTTCTAAATATTGAAGGGGATGTAGCCCCTACATCCCCCTGAAATATACATCTATGTATTGAAGGTTGCTTTAAGCAGAATCTGAGTGTGTTTGTACTCACAAATAATGTATGTATGTTGATGTATTTATTTCATCCAGTAGTCCTAATTGCACTATTACTTTATTCAAATCTGCGCCTTGTGTACTACATGGTTGTCTACTGTGTGTCTTGTTTGCATATGATGGTTGTATCTGCTATGCAGCTATGTCGCACTATGTGCCCAAAACAAATTTCCCGCTTGGGACAATAAAGTTGATCTTATTTCATCTTATAAATGAAGGGTATACATATAAATATATCTCAGTATAAATGGTGGAAGGACAAGGCCACAGTCGGTGGTGGAAGAAATACTCAGATCCTTTAATTATGTAAAAAAAGCAATAGTGTGATGTAAAGAGTGTAAAAATACTAATTTAAATCTTACTCAAAAGCAAAAGCACAGAAGAATTGGTAAAAAAGTGTAATAAACGCATCAAAAAAGTAGTTATTATGCACTATAGTGCTATACTGCAGTATTATATTATTGCATTATTAATAATGATGACTTGACATGTAACCAGCGTATTAATGATACAGCTAGTTAGACCTTATTTTAACTATTTTAGATACAGTAATGTTTTAATCTACAACAATGCATCATTTTGTGTAATGCCATGATATGTTTTGTATGTAAAGATAAATGAAGGGGAGTAAAAACTAGAATATTTCTGTCTCAAGGTAACATAGACTGGCAACAAGTAAAATGCAAGTACCTCAAAATTGTACCCAAGTACCTAACAACTTTATCCTGAAAAACGTAATGCAGTCCAACACAATGCCATGCAACAAAAGCTACCTTTCAGATTTTTATAATGTCATTTTTTAAAGTCTGTTTTGAATATATGTTGTCTGTCAGGCTATCAATTGTGTCATTTTTGTGTCTGGTTGCAGCATGTCCCTGACATTTTTGGAGAAAATCACCTCCACAATGGGATTTTTTACTCCAAGGTTATTGCATTACAGCATGTTTTACAGGTGTTGTTGTGTCAATCCCATGTACATAAATGTAGCAGAGGCTAAAAAGAAAAAAAAGGCAGTTAAGTTAAGGCACAGTTTCTCTAATCATGCAGGATTCAGATGTAGTCGTGGGCACCAATCTCCATAGACCAAGTCCATTCAATGCAAATGCAGCACCTGCCATGAGTTGTAAAAGCTTTTGCAATTTCAGTGAAAACAGGGTTCACATCATTTGGAAAGGTAGACTTGCCATTTCACGCACCAGTATCCCAGCAATCCGTAAAGACCAGGAGACATTCCTCGACAGGATTAGAATTTTACGATCACCAGGAAAACGACTTTACCCCCAAAAAGTCATCCTCTCCCTATCTGCGTTTCTCACTTAGTCCCCCAAATTTTGATCTTAACTGCCTATAAGGTCATGTGTTTTTTTTCTGTGGATCCTATAGCATAAATTATGAGCATTACATTGATTATTTTTCAGTGTCTTAAGGGATCAATCATATCAATAAACATACAAAATATCTTACAGGAAATCCCGAATCAATAGCTGCCAATTAAATACAATAAACTATAATTTATCCCACCAGCACTGAAGAGAATACTGAGATGGTCAGAGACTATATGGATAGTAGTTGGCCAGCCTTCCTAGTCCAGTCAGGCTGAGTCGGTTCTCACTGATAACGTAGGTAATGGTGTTTCTGGAAGAGTGAGGCCAGATGAAATACACCACACGGACAGATACCACAGGCATACTGGCCCCTTCTGTTGGAAAATTTCATTTTTTCCGGCAGGAAGCCATGAATGCTGAGGCTGAATCCAAATCCGGTTTTCCGCACTTTATCAGCGTGTGGCCCACCAAGTGGTGAGATGGCGGGGGAAGCGGAGGGCTGAGGGTGGGGGGGTGATCCACTCAGCCGAGACCCTCCACTTTAATCCAATTTACAGCCTCCCCCAGCAAAAGATAATTACAACCCTTAAACCAGCTAGGAGAGGGGTAGAAAGAAAAGGCCTCACTCACCCAAACTGTGCCTCTGGCCCCTGAAGTCTCCACCTAGAGAAAGAGGAGAGGGGGGAGGCTCTGTTAGCAGGACTCAAGCAAAGGCATTGTGACAAACTAAGAGTGTGTGTAGCTAATGAGGCAAAGTGATTTTTTTTCCAGCAAATGGATGCCCGCTGGGCAGCGGTAGAATGCACCCCAGGACTTCTTTGCTCGCTGATGTTCACCACAGATGTAGGGGAGGTGTATTTTAAGTTGGTATTTCAATAAGTGCGTATCAACTGCATGAATCAATGTACTTCAATAACGTATATTAATAGTAAACAGTAATCATAAAGCTCTCTGATGTTGCAGCCCTATATTAGATAATCCAAGTGCTTTTAATAAATGGTTTGTCAGGATGTTAACACCATACTTGAGTCAACAATTTACAGTTATTCTTTTTGTATAGGGTTATGGTGTTGACAATAAATATATTAGCTTATATAGAAAATAGCTTACAGATGCTCTGAAATTAAATCCTTAATTTTCACTTTTTTTTTCCACAGTCTGCATCTTTGTCAGAGGTCTTTGAAGTGTGAGCGAAGGAATGGGGTTAACTTTTGCGAAAAGAATGTGAAGAAATAATAATGAAGGGGCTCACAGGGGAGCGGAAACGCTGGCCAGTCCTAATTAATAGAAGGAGAGACACTCCCAAAGTCTCCCATTCACAAGCTCACAATGGAGTTCTCCACCAAGCAGAACCTGGAATGGAATATGGGAGGAGTGAATGGAGACAGGGTGGAAAAAAAAAAAAAGAGAGGGAGACTCAAGCCCTCATTCTCTTTGCACCCGTCTCTCTTATTGTATTTCTGTTTTATAGCATTAGACCCAGGCCTATGGTCCTATAGTCCACGTTCCATTCAGTGAGACTGTGTTCAGAGAATCCCACTGGTCAGTTTTGTAAATATGGGTCCTGGCAGTGTGTATGAAAGGATGGCACATTTCCAGAACTTATCCAATGTAGGCCTCTCCTCCTGCTTCTTTCAAATATTGTTCCATCCCCTCCTCACCCCTTTCACTCTCTCCCTCACACCACCTCTCCCCTCTGTCTTTCAGGTGCATTAACAGTGGCTGGAGTCAAGAGCGTTGGTAGCCTATCCGGGGGCAGTGGCGATGGCAGGGGCTTATTTTGCCACAAGTCAAGTCAAGAGGGGAGGGGTTTGTGAGGGGCAACAGGAGAAGTGTGGACCCACCTGCCACTGATTATCCTCCCAGTTAGAGGGTTTAGTCTTGACCTCTGAACTTCAGAGCTGCCCCACACCACTAATCTGTTAATTAACCGAGAAATACCCTGGAAAAACTTTGAACAGCCATTGTGTGTGCGTGTGCATGTGTGCACGTAAGTGTGTAAAGGGAAGAGACAACAAGAGCAACAGAGAGAGGGAGAGAGGGAGAGAGTAGTGTATAGAGGGAACACGCTGTTGCATGTGGTTACTCTGTGTATAGCTGGCACATTCTCCTGCTTGCTGCTGTGTTGCTGGATAAGTAGGACACTTCAGCCATAGTTTTACTTGGTCAGCACTCGTCTTTGTTGCCAGCATATCCAGCCTGCTGATAGAGGGGGCCGCCATCTCTTCAGCTTGATGACAAACTTTTGACCTCAAATGAACTGATGACCCAAAATTACAGACCGTTTTATCCTTTATTTTTGTCATGAATTGCAAAACTGCAAAATTCATCGTTGGTCTGTCTCCCCTAGGACATTGTATAAAGGCATATCCTGAGCTGACGCCACTATCGAGAGCACATTGTTTCAAAAAATTAAATTGTTTTCTGATCTATCACTAGAGAGTGGATACCCGACCCCAGCCTAACATGACCTGATGACACCTGACAGAACCCACCAGGCCTGGTTTGAACAAATGATGTTTGGGTTCAGGTCAGGTTCGGACATTGCTTTAAATTCTTTTTAGTGAGAACATAGTGTAAAAAAAAAATTCATTATGGACCTACTGTCAACGCTTCACTTTAAATTAACTGTATCAGGCTTGGGTCGGTTGGGACATAAAAAACAGAATTACTGTTGGGTTCGGGTCCAAACCCACTCATCCGAATAAATATTGATATAGTTTGTTTCTGATATTTTACATTTGTACATTTCATATGTAGTGGAACTGTTGAAACTTTGCGTTTCAATTTTCAATTTTATGTCATGACATTGCTTTGGTTAATGTGTGGTTAGGTTTGGTCACAAAAACCACATCTTTTTGTTTTTTTTGGCTTAAAATACCCAGTTTGGTTGCTTCAAACACGGCTGGAAATGTCCCAAACTCTGGTTAAAAAACACCCGCTTACATCGGGCTCGGTTACTACTCTCTTGAACTCGATTCGGATTTCGACAGAAATTTGGTTACAGGACCTTTGTTATCATGGTTACAAAACTAACCACAAAGTCAGGAAATGACTCCAGTTATGGTTTAAAGAGATAAACTCAGTGGGTAGAGCTGGCGTCTCATGTACAAAGACAATGTCCTTGCTGCAGCGGCTGCAGGTATGATTCCAGCCCACAGCCCTTTGCTGCACGTCATCCACTCTTTCTCCCCCTTCCACACTTAATCTGTCCTGTCCAATAAAGGCATAAAAGCCCAAAAAATAATTTCTTAAAAGAAACGAAGACTGAGTGTTAGGTGGAAACAGGAAAAGAACAGGGTTCTCCTGTGTTTCAGTCCATCATTTTGTTGACCTATCGATCCACACCATCTCTCTACCCAAACTTTGTGGCTGTTAAATAATGTCACACTGCTTCCTTCTTTGTTCCCGCCTTAATTGCTTCGGCCACTAGAGGGCTTTGTGACTTGAATGTAAACAAATGTCGTTCTGAGGCACTTCCTGAAATGACTGTTGCTCTCATTTTTCCTGGGATGACAACGTCACTATGTAGCAGTGTATGTTGTATACTATACATCGGCCTAGTGCAATGATGTGCAAACCATTTATTGACGTTTTTTTCCTAATGTTATAAATTATTATACAAACACTGCAAATGCTGCACAACATGCATCAACAATACTGTGCTTTAATTATGCTGTTGTCATGGCGATAAAGCAAATTTGAACACCACTTGATAAAACAGGGGTCTCATATTGCAAATCCTGTTGAATTCTGTTAAATTTCTCTGATCTTTGCTTTTCTATTGTGAAATGCTTGACGTTATTACATCTTCAGGAATTTTAAATCATTCAAATTGTGAAATTATTGATGTCTGATTATACGCATTAAAAAAACAACTAACCTGTTTTATTATTTTTTTCATTTGATACAGAAGACCTTTGTTTGTAATATAATGTATAGACATGTTGTCCTTGTCTGACACATTTTTCACCACTGCAACAGTAAGTCTATGTAGGTTGGGTATTTGTATGTGCAGGACACAATAAATAACACAGATATAACTACCAATAAACTGCAAAAACAAAACAAACATCCATATTTCCTAGTCATAAAAAGGGCTGCACTGTATTATTTAAGCTAATTTCTGATACATTGTTCTCCACTATAATGACCCCATAACACTAATATAATAAAGTATATTTTTCTTGGTTGATGAGACACACCTGGTAGTCCTGCTGTAAACAAACAAAAATCTCGGAGGTTGCTTTGACTGGTGAGGCAGCTGATAAGTGGGGCAACAAAGTCAATTAGTTCTGTGTTTATTAGTATGTGACAGGTGCTGGGTCATGCAGATTAACTCACAACCCTTGGAGGGATGGGACAACAATAATGGTGAAACATGTCCGTCCGACCAGAAAGTAAAAGGTAGCAAAAGGAACATAGGAAAGCCTGCTCAATTAATTATGTGGATTAATGAAGTTCTGCTTGATTAAATGTTGATGCCATTAAAAACGCCTATTTTTTCTCCCCAATGTGACATAATGGACTCTCTTACATAAATAATGGAATCCTTCATGGTTACGGAAACCAACACATTATATGTTAGAAACCACTCCTCCTCCTCCTGAACCCCCAATCAATTAATTAAGGCTATTGCCCTTGATTATCCAATCAAAGGTTTCATCCGGGTTTGACCTCTAACCTTCAACCTTCTCTGACTGGAGGGATATTGATTGAAGGGAATGGTTTATTTTCAGCTACTGGAAAGGTAAGGTTGTTACCTTTAAAAAGAGTTGCTGACAAAGTGTCCTTTCATTGACCCCAGAGAGCTGCTGTTGTAGCTATTGTTTTTGTACACTTCAGGTTGAACGGACGGCTCAAACATCGAGTTGCACCCATTTAGACAACTATTACATTAAATAATTGTCAAAATGACGCAAAGGATCAATAACACTCACTGTTCTCTGAAAGCTACTGTTGCAAAAAGTTACCCATCCCGTTATTCAGACGCAGTAATACCCTGTTTATTTTTACCTTCAATATAATGAATTATTTCCACTGTTTTATTATGTGGGTGCATTTGATGGAAACATTTGTTGCTTACCGGCAAACTTCCTCTATCAAAATAGTGTTTATTTCCATTTTTTGTTTTTGTTTTGACGGAGGGTCTTTCTCCTTTTGTGACAAATTAAGCATGTAATGTTTGCAAATGCAATTACAGAATAACGGATGTTTTTATAAATAAGCAATGCATCAACAAAAACACATCAATCAATGGTTCACGTCATCCTGACCTGAAGCTGCTCACCAGTCGGTGGAGCAAAGCTACGCAGGCATAATGAGCTATGGTGTGGTCAAACTATGGTCAGCCTCAGGATGTCCTCTTCACGGCTACACGTTGATCCGATTAACAATCAGTCCGGTCTGTACTGTTCATTTCACTGACTTTAATCTCTCAGGGGTCGTGATAGGTTTGGAGTTGTTCCCAAATCTGCCTTCGCTGCTGGTTAGTCAGTGGTGTTAGGGTAAAATGGATCGAAATTTAACACAGAAATAAAACTAGTTTTGCAAGAAAATAGAAGGGAATCATGTGTGATAAAAACTTCTATTGTTACACTGTTCTTCTTTCTTGTTAGTAGGATAAACTGCCACAGCGATACTTTTCCTTTCCGCTACTGTTACCATCACCATGGAGCCCAACTGTAAACAGCATTAAGACTTAGTTAATATTTAAACAACCAAAGTCATGACACAACCTCAACAAGGTAACAAGAATCTGCCCTCCAAATATCAGCTTGGGTTGATGATTAACTAAAGGTCACATTCATCTTTGCTGTTTTTATTTTCAAATCCAACAGGGTGACTTAAAATTTTTAGTTCTACAGCACTTTCCCCGAGTGGATTTGAACTGCAAGGATTCATGTGAACAACTCTGCCCCCTGGCAGAATTGGAAACACCACTGATGTGTCAACATATCATATAACAGTTGTGAAATGCCGTGGCCGCATTCATTCCTTGTTTTGGTGCTTGCTGAACAAGGCGGCGTGGGATTGCTCTCCCTCACCCTGTGGTCTGTCCTCTAGGGTGCAAGGAATCTGAGTCACTCACTGCACATCAGGCTTTCCCCCCGGGGGCCCTGGCACTGGCAGAGGCAGGTTAACAAACTGTAAAGGCTTCAACTGAGCAGCGCACAAACTGTTTTCTCTCCACAAAGGGATTGGCTCTAACAAATGTCATAAGCCTATAATGAGATAGCTGATCTCTGTAGTAAAGAAGAAAAGAAAAGAAAAATGCTTCCCCTCTCCAGTCAGCGGCTATTAGAGTCAGTGAGAGTAAAAAGGGGAAGCTTCCCCATTTTCTTAGAGGCCCTCGGAGGCCGGCCAACATGACAATACTGGTCAATTAATTGGTGAAAAAGTGAAAATCCAATTAATGTGTATCAAGCTGGCAGTTTTGCATGATGATGGCTCATTAGGAGACCAAGCTGAGAGTGGAGGAGTAGAAGGGTGGAGGGGCTTAAACCCCACTCATTAAAGCTCTGTCTTTCTCAGTGGGGTTTTAGGGACTGGCTTATTTATGCAACAGGTTCTAAACAAAACCTCAATGTAACGCTCATTTAGTAAAATTGAAACTGATGAATTCCTAAATGGCCTGGGTGGGGATTCACTGCTTCTCAGGCCAAACCTACTAACACACCGAACTACTGTAATTATTCAACATGCTAGTTTTGTCATTATAACCTAAATTTAAAAGCTTAAGCAATAATATAATGCTCAATATATATCTGCTGCATTACCTCTTCATATGAAATAATGTTTATTTGTATTGTCCCTGTAAGCTACAAGCATCACAAACATAGATTTTGGGGGGGATGCAGGGGACAAGGGGACACATCTCCACAGTAAAAACATAACGTTACAGAGGACTTATTTTGACAAAAGACATTTACACCATAAATTGATGCAGAAAACACAGGAAAAAAAGAGATGACTATGTATCTATGTTGCTTGCATGTCTGTTTGTGCTAACATGCTGTTTGTTGTTGTTGTGATATTGTATTGTACTGACGCTCTGCTGTTGCTTGCTGCTTTGCATGGCTTCTGTTCTATTGTGAGAATTTCTGTTTGCTGTAGTTAATGCTATGAATTGTCCTGTGAATTTTATCCCTTTATTGGTTTCAAAACGTCTTGCCAAAGGACTGCAGCTGAAAATTAGTCAGCTGGCTAACACTGGCACATTTACAGAAATGTTGATTAATGTGTGTTCTCCTTATAAATAAAATAAATGAAATGAAATATCTGCTCAAAAACTTTGGGTCAAACACATGATTCACATTTTTAAGCTGCATGTACTTGAAGCATGTTCTTTCTAGCAGGTAACATTCTGTCTGATCCCTCTCTTTATTTGAAGAATATCAACTTTTGCCATCACACAGAAGAGTTTGTATCCCAAAGGCTCGATTGAACAGACTGAGGAGCTATTTTGCTTTATTTTGGCTCCCGAAGTAGCCTCAGCGTACCCAGGTTTAACACGGAATGTAACAGGACTTATTCATTTGCTGCACTGCATATACTTGTCATAATGTCTGATGTGATTTGTAGCATTTGTAGTATGTTTATTGTTAATTAAATGTTTTGTATTTTTGTATGTATGTGTAGTCATGTGAAACAGTTTATCTTATATAAAATATGATGCATAAAAAACTCACCAGAATGTAAAATAGGTGTTTGATGCTCAAAATTTTCTGCCGAAGACGCCCCAAACCCTCCAATTTTGTGTGTCCCCCCAGTGTTGAAATAAACCCTAAGCCCCTTAATGTTTTAATCGAGAATATCAAGCCAAGCTAAAAAACTGTCAGCTGGAATACTGAATGGATTATATAACATTAGTAAATGCACATCAAAAGACGTAATTGCGTCCTTACATTACATTTACACACAAGAGATGCTATCAAAACAGTTAAAAAGGAGGGGTAATGGCCCTATCAGTGCATTACAAAATGAGATGATGGTGCTCTCTCCTCCACTTCTGAACCTCACCATATACTGACAAAATAAAGAATGTGCTCCCATACTCTCGCAGCCAGCCTGTGTTTGTCTAGCCTCTGCCTCTATGTGTAAGATTAATACTCTTGCCACACTCTCATAGAATAATGTCACTTTAATCTTGTTTGGGGCGAAATTCGAAGTGGAGTGTGTCTACTTGTTTCCTGAGATTACTTCATCTTTCTTTCGGCAGCGGTGTGTGACTCTGCCGCCTGCTGTCCCCTGGCATTGGATGTCCCATTACCCTTCACACGCCGCAACTTTCTGCTGTTTGCACAACACTGGCCACAGGACCCAACAGGAGGCCAGTATACTATTGATGTTTTTAGTTTTTCTTTACCACTGCCAAGTACATTCTGGTTGTGTGAAGCCTACTATAGAGGTATACTGCCAGTGGCTGAGCCATTGTGAATATTTTAGATGCTTTGAAATGTTTCACCCAGCAAAGAATATCACTGCATCATGTGTCGCTCCTATTCAGCTTTACACAGCAAGTCACAGAAAACATTTCGAACTGTGAGCCTTGGTTACTTTGAATTTAGGCAGACTCTACTTAGTATTTAACTGCTTTTATGCTGATACATAAATTATAATTTTTTTTTAACCTCTCAAATTGTACTGAAATTCATTCCACTGCTTTCTCCGATGATTAAAAAAAAGCACATTTCTGACAATTTCTGGAGCGTCCAGATTTTTTTCAAGGTAGGCTAGCTCTTAAAAATGGTCATTGCATATTGTAGCCTACCACAAAGTTTTCCCTATAAGATTATGGACCCCATTTGGTATTCAGTCATTTGTATTTTTGTACTCTCCTTCAATTATTTACAATAAGCGTTTTCATGCCTTTCCACTGTGTTGACCCCAGCATGTCTGAATGAATGAGCTGCAGTGTGTCAGCTATAAATCCCTAATGAGGCTTGATGTAAACACCACAATACAAACCACATAAATTCCTTACACACACACACACACACACACACACACACACACACACACACACACACACACACACCTGTGCATGTACATGCAAAAACACACAAACACAACCTCTGATCCCAAAGCTTCTATTCAAGAGGATTTTATTGTCTTTTTCTCTGTGATGACTGTGTTTTCTGTCTGCTCTTTAAAACCTGTAAATAATTAATTAGACTCCACTAATACACTGCAGATCTAAATTTATTACGATAACTGTGTGTTTAATATTCTTGTTAGTGAATATGAATTACAATTTATGCCTGCAAATGGTCAGTGCTGCCATTTCCGTATGTATGAGGTGGAGAAACACACTTTGTATGGCAAGCTTTGTGCTGTTTGGAGAGGCAGTGTGTTTTTCCCCTCACTTCCTAATAATCTATTCTGTTCAGCCAGCTGCATACATTGACAAATGTTTCCAGCATTAGGTATTTACCCGGTGAAAGGTAATAGATGCAAGGGTTTAAAAATGCCTGCTGCAAGAAACAGCAAGAAAAAAAAATCACAATAGGAAACATTTGTCTCTTCTTTGCACCAGGAAAACTGTCTATTTGCAATGGCTGGTTTCTTTATAAAACAAGGACAAAATTTACAAGACACACGCTCGTTGCATTTTTAAAATCTTTTTGAATAATTCACAAATTATTTTTCACTATTAATGAGGGGGTAACTTTGTAAAAATGCGCACTATTTGATCTAAAAGTAGACATGAACAATTATATTTTATGTTACTGTGTCCTACGAGGGAAGAGTGCTGCACATGGGGGAGTTGGCAGCTCAGTTTATCAGACAAGATGCTCTGAAGTTCAAATATTCACTCCAGTTGTGTTTAAGATACAGGCTAATTCACTGCTGCTCGTGTAGTAAAACACACCCACATAAAATCTGTAGCGTAGTCTAATCTGCTGATTGTCTTTTGCTTAGTTTGTTGTAATTTTTTTCTTTTTTTTTCTTTTTTTACATCTCTTTCTGTCTGATTTATGCAGCTTGTTCTTGGAGGCTAATGAAAGATGTGACGGTGCATTAATGAGGCTGCTTATTTCAACTGAACTCCACTTCCTCCATTTACCTCACTCACTTTGTTCTCCCAGTCCACATTTCCTCTCCCACTCGCGTGTACTCTGTATCATGCTGTTAACGTTACACCCACACCTTTAGTCTCTTATCTCACTCAGCTCTGAAACAGTTCGCTTATTTACTGGCTATTACAAATGCCAAATTCTTCAACATGTAACAAAGTTGCTGAGGAAAATCTGATGTCTTAGCAAGGCAATGAAATTAAAATTGTGACAGTGTTTGACTTTTGCTTTATCAGTGTGTTGTTGCAGAAGTTCAGCATTTTATCTGATTATCAGTAGGTGCAGGAACAATGTATTCCTGTCTGATACATACAGGGAATTTCCACTGATGCAGCTTTCTAAAAATACATATAAAAGGTTCTCTGTCAAACCTACCATACATATTTTTATCTAAAACATGTATTGTACAACTCACTATTAAAAAAAAAAACTAAATCCTGAGGAAATACTGCAGGAAATGCTTAAATGAAAACTGAGAAAACAGAATAAAAGTCTTATTTGTATAAATTTCATGATAATCAGAATCTTAATGAAGGTAATAATAATGTCTGTCTGACTACGAATAATGTCTCAGTATGGTACACCTCCAGTGCTGACAAGTGTCTTTAAATGAACATAACAGATTTAAGAATCAGAGGATCGGTTGGTGTTGCACACTCGCACTCAGCCTGCTGGGATTAATGGATAACTCCAGTGAGAGACGCCTCTGTTCTTAGGCAAGACAAAATGACCAAAGGCAGCCAAAGAATTTGGCGGTCAGTAACTGTGGCTGTTTCCCATACATATATTATTATAGCAATAGCAGCGGTGGTGATTGAATTTCTGACCTTTTGTTGAAATGGGAAAGGGGAGGGGTGCATTTCAATTTTTGTTGTGTCATTCATGTCTTAAAATAACTACAGGGATGAAAGATCATGGCTTGATTCAATTACAGTGCTGTGTAAAGGCTAAAGATTACTGTATTCAACATGGACCCTCACTTGTTCATAGCTGAGATAAATATAGGTGCTGATTTCACACACTTTCAATGGATTGAAACAGGTTAAATGAACGCAGGCTTGCTCTTTGTAGCCCTGGAGAGCTTATATGACAGTAAATTTCACAGCCACAAAAATGAAACACAATTATTTCAGCCACAAATAAAACTAACACATGGCTCAATTGGCAAAATTAAAGCATGATGATACAATGAGATATAACTCAAGTTTCAGTTTAAGTACATTCTCAAGATGACAAACCTGATACTGGACTCTTCGTGCCACTCAATCCATCCAACACTCGAGAAACTAGAAAAGTTTGGTGGTAGAACCTGGCCGGCTCTGCCAATCAATAGCAAAGTTTGCATTAAAAACTGCTGACAGCTGTGGGAGAGAGTTCCCACTTTCATCTAGCGCTGTCTGGCCCTCCAGCTAACCTCACCGTCACCCTCTCCCTCCTCAGACCTGCTCTCTTTATTAATCTTTGTCGCATCCCACAGCTCGACCCCGAGAACTGCCCCAGCCACGTTTTTCACTTATCACTGAAAATTTTTAGCTCATTTCTTTTTTCTTTTTTTTTTTGTCTGTGTGTTATCAAAGAACACTTCACTTGATAGCCTTGAACCGAGGGCCCTCCACTCCCGCGGTGGAGCCCACCCAGCAGCTCTGTCTCACCATATCAACCTGTTTGCTGAAAGAAGGAAAACGAGCTCACCGAATGAAGCGTGTGTGTATGTGTATGTGTGTGTGTGAGTGTGTGTGTGTGGCGGAGAAAAAGAGGATTTGTTTCTCCCTTAAAACTTACCTTTTTTGTTCCTTCTGTAAATCTCAATTTGCTGTAAAACTAAGCAACAAAAAAGACAAAATATGTCAAACAGCATAGAAATAAAGACAAAAACACGTCCCTACTAAAACAGGTAATACAAGCACACTTTGATTTTTAGTTGTCTGTTGAACTTTGGTCCTTTGTTCCTTACTGCTGTTTCCTAAGTCGTGGAAACAAGAGGGTCCCACTTGACAGTCATTGCTCAAAGATGACCTGCCTCTGGTAAATGCAGGCCTCTGCTGCCCCTTAGAGGTGGATTTAAAAAGGGGAATTTAAAAAGTCCCCTCAGCAATACAGGAAAGACTTTATGCTTTGAATAATATCTATTTTTATGACTATTTACAGCTAAAATTGAAATATTAATTCATTTTCATTTTGTCTAAGTGATGGATTATTTTAACTTTGAGTGAAAGTGTCGGTCTCGAGCTTCTCTGTCAGCTCGCAGCCTGGTGTTCGGTGTGTGCGCGGCAGATCTAATCCCATTAGTGCTGCTGATCCTGGGCCTCAGGATCTGTCGTGTCTCTATCAAACCTGCTTTATGCTTTGTCTGTTGAACTCCAATCTGTTTGCTTAGCAGCAGAAGTAAACAATCTTGTTTACAGGTTGTACATAAAAAAGACCAAAGCAAAAATCTCCTCAGGCTTGTTACACACTTCAATTTGTATTTTAGTCAACACCAAGCTGAACAACGGTTTTTTATATGACTCTTGAGGAAATATTTAAGCATTACGCTCGTATTACTGCAAAGGTTAATATGCAATATTGCAGTTTTAGTTGGATTATGTACATCCAATACTGCCCCCTGGGCATCAGGGAGAGATTTTATATTTCCTTCTTTGTCACTTTTTTAAACAATATAACAGTAATTTGAGTTGTGTTCATGCTCAGCTCAAAATTAAATGTCAATACCATTGCAATTGTCAGAAATAATAACCTCCCATTAATAGAATAAATCAGGAATGTAATGAACAAAATAATACGATTTGAGCTAATTGTGAAATAATCCCCTTTTAATACAATGACACTATAATTAACATATAATAAATTGTAAATCTACCATCTTTCTAGTTAATGTCATCGCTGCACTTATGAGTTTCATTAGAAAGACTGAACATTTGTTTTAAAACTTTAATAAATTACCTGAGAATATTTCAGCAGTACAAAATCTCAGTGTGGTGCCACATTTAAAATGAGATGAATATTTAGGATAAAGGGGGAATTATTAAGGATCCATTTAAAAGCAGAGCATGAATTGTTGCAGTGGAGACGAGGTGTTTAAAAGCTGCATGTGGGACTATGTGTGTGCAAGACCTGTCTGCAAAGGAAAGAGCTGCAGAAGGCATAATATAGTTGCTGTAAACTGGCTCTTGGAATGAGAGACAAAAAATTTTTTTGGGTGTTAAGGCGGCCGAAGGGATGGTACAATTTAAAGTCAAATCCTCATAACAGTAAGCAAACTCTTTGATAGATGTGGTCTGGCACGAGGGGTGCTGGGTCAAAGTGCAAATATTCAGTATTATACATCTGGTTGCTGCTATAGTTAGTTTGTCTCAGTGGACAAGATAGTTTCACTAAGACATGCAAAATGCCAAAAAAGACACTGTGCATACACACTTTAAAAAAGTGTTTCAGTAACATGGTTATCAGTGTTATAAAAAATATCAATTTATCAATAAATATTCATTCTGAATATTTGAGTCAGTTTCAATACTCATTTGTACTCATGTATTGTTACACCGGTACCAGCTGTGCTTGTTCTCTCTTATTGTAAATGTTACCACAGTCATTCTGCTGCTCTCTGCTACTAACCAAGAACAGAAAGTCATTGTTCATGTTTTAGTCTTGTTGTTATATTTATCTTTTGATAAAAACTTGAAATTGTATGCCCTCGATGTCAGTATTTTCCAAATGGTATCAAAAATGTTATTAAAAATAGATATTTTTCAAGGCACTGTAGTTCCAGTATCGTGACAACACTAATGAGTACATACAATAGGTGCTCTAGCTGACTGACCCCACAGTCCCTACTTGAAGAATCTGGTGCTTATTTTGGTAACAACTAACCTAGAGGCCAAGGATTTGTCTTCCAGATTCCAGAGTCCAAGCTGTCCACATGTCTGTTTGTAACTACATTTTTGCACCATAATATTAAAACAGTACACATGGAAACAGATGATTTGGTATCATTCTCGTCTGGACTGATTTAAACATGACCCCTGAATGAGCATAACAGAAATATTAACTATGAATAAATAGAAGGCCTAAAGAGGCCTTACGAAAGGAAAACAGGCATTGCAAAATCTGTGATGCTCATGGAAGAGTTTGCTGCCATCCTTTTTAGCCACCTCAGATAACCAGGAGAACGTGGTCGTTTTGCTATATTATGTTCGGTGAATCAGGAAAAGGCCTAATAATAATGATAATACATTTTATTAATGGCCGCTTTTCAAGAAACTCAAGGTCACCTTATAGGCAAAGATAGAGAAAATAACAGCAAATTAAAAAAGTTGACAAGATACGGAATAAAGTAACATAAAAACCTACAACCATGTTGCACAAACATTAAAGCCTTTTATTTTAATTGTTCATATTTCATTGAAGCTCGTCTAAAGTGGACAATAGATTAGAACAAGGATGCACCCTGGTCCGGGATGATCTCTACCAACTACTGATACAATATAAAGCCAAATGAGACACAGTCCCCCAGAATAAAACAAAGAAAAGGTCTGCACCTAGCCGTCTGAAGCCATGGTGCCGGTTAGCCCAGGTTATCTCCTGGGATGGAAGGTGTCCTGTCCAATTAAAATGAGGGGTGGGCAACTGGAGGAGTGGGAGTTCAGGTATCTGAGGGAATAATTCATGAGAGAGGTTAAAAGAAATTAACCTCCAATTAGGTGCTGTGGCTACAGCAATATGAGCATGTGAGCCATGGACACAAAAGAAGCCCAAAATAAGTTTCTCCTCAGGGTGGATTACCTTACCCTATGAGATAGCTGTATTTAATTTGACTAATATTTATTACATTAACAAAGTAGACACTGTATTATTTAACAGGACTTACAATACAATTTATAATCACATTACTGAGTCAAGCAGCTCATGCTCATAGCTTTATATGGTCTTATCTCAGAGTCTTATCGTCCCATATTGTGTAACAGGATAACATGGCAGTTTTCCTCCCTTAAGGAAGAGATGGGAACCAAATGGAAGGCCAAGAGGAAGTGTATGCAATGTCATTATATCCTAAGGTGTTAAGTTCCTTTTTGTAAGTATTACTACGTGCACTTAACCTTCAATCCCCTGCCACAGCCCCTTTGGGCTTGTTACCTAAGAAATATGTCTCCTCTTTTCTCCCCTCCGTGAGGTTCCCCTGAAACTTGTCAACGAGACGATGCGGAAGGAAGTAAGAGATAAAGTTGCCGGGCTCTCCTTCTGTGCAGTGTTTATTTGCTGTGTCAAGGATTGAGAGATTACACTGTTTCTACGCAGTAAGGGAGGAATCTGGTCAAGCATTTCCTCGGGCTAAAAACATCACTTGAAGAGGCAAAGGAGGATTACTGACACCTGCATTAAGGGGAAAATCCTGACTTGGGCCCATTTGCTGTGAGTAGGGAGTCATCATCAATCATTTCTTTTAAGTGTGGAGAGGCTTTATTTTGGGCTGGGAAGAGACTTGGTCTGTACAGTATTAAATGGCTTTACTCTTTTTCAAGTTGTGGTCAAATCCCATCTGTTATCTAAGCACTGAAGTCTATGGGAATATAAACGCTGTTATTCTCTAAACCTTTGCATCCAGACAATGTATTTAGCATTTAGCATTAAACACAGGGCTGGATGATATGCAGAAAAATTGACGAATATTGCAATTCTGGTATTAGTGGGATTTTAGTGGGAATGGTAATTTTTGCATTTTATTTTAACTAAATATAAACTTTTTTAAAAGATGAAGATGTGATTTTAGCTGGGGTCTGTACCAAACACGCATCTTCCCTTACTTCTAGAATATAATTTTTAGGCTGTGGCATCTCTGTAGCATCTCATTCCTTCATTTATAATTGTATGATGTGACACAGTTTACCTTTACCACAAAACACAGGTCACGTGATTTGGATATTGCACCTGGCCAAAATGTGATTTTGTTGATATTTTGACTAATTGTGCAGCCCTAATTAAACATATTATTTCTATAGCAAAGGGATTAAACCTAAACTTGCATGTATCCATTTATTAACAATAGATTCAGGAAGACAGAGTAATGAAAAAGTAAAAAGATTACACTCACATATACTGTCAAATGTGAAAATTAAGCAAATTGATTTCTTTTAAAAACACAAGAAGAAGGCAATGAGCAGAGAAAGAAGAAAGGACCCCAAAAAATTGCAAGAAATTTGTTAAGAGAAAATTAAAGGCAATAAAATTTCTAAAAAGAAATAAAAAAAACCAGAAAAAAATAAAGTTAAAAATAAACAGACAATGAAATGACCTGGCAAGAGTGTTTAAAAATTAAAATTAAATTAAATACTGTAATATAATTATAAAATGCAATGTAATTTTACTGTAGCTTTTGTCTTTTTTTCCCCATTTAAAAAAAAAAAAATCTTAATCAAATTTTTTTTTTTTTTTTTTTTTCCAATTTGTGGGACATTTCTTACCAAGTTTCTCATTGCCTTTTTCCCTTGTTTTCAAAAAAAAAAAAAAAAAAAATCACACCAATGTGCTCAGGGTTCAAAGCAGCACAAGAAAAGTGATGTCACTCCAGGTTTCAAAGGGTTAAAGCTATAAGCTGCTCTCAAGTTGTTTACTTTTTTTTATGTTAATACAATAATTTGTATGATATCCTACGAAAATGCATATACAATGGTTTGTATGATATCTAACAAATAAACACCCCACAAGAAAAGTAACGTACTTAACTGGAGTTATGCAGGTTAGGTTTACAAAAAGAAACATGGTGACGACGTACCTTAAAATAACTCAAAGCCCTCTGGTCTCACATGGTACATGAATACCAGTCTCCTGGGGAACAGTCCTGCGTTGTTTGACTCTTCCACCACCCAAACCTGCCTCCTTATGCAGACTTCTTTGGGCTTCATAATAGGTTCCTTATTTACTCCCGTAAGCACATTACTCAATGGATTACAGCCTTTCCAAGTGGGTTATACACAAATTACTGGCTCATGATTACGTGGATTATAAACAAGTTATAGTCATTACTTTTCGTAGGTATACGCGTGAACAGTGCATGTGAACAGCCTGATATTTTCAGACATGTACCACACATTGACACATATTTAATTAATATATGCATCCTTATTAGTTATCACCTGTCCTTTGTATTCCCTCTACAGACGCCCACTCAGAGGCAGTGGGGATGGTAACACTAACCCTCATGCTGTCAACTGTGTGATTGATCACCAGCAGATAAACATCAGATTGGCAAGAGAACAGGACAGACATTGATCCCCAGAGGAAGAGAGGACTTGTCACACACCAGCATACACAAACCTCAGTGAAACATCTGTCAAAATACCACAACGACAGAGAACTGTACCTCTGTGACTAAC
This sequence comes from Epinephelus fuscoguttatus, assembly GCF_011397635.1. Classification (NCBI taxonomy): domain Eukaryota; kingdom Metazoa; phylum Chordata; class Actinopteri; order Perciformes; family Serranidae; genus Epinephelus; species Epinephelus fuscoguttatus. The sequence continues at coordinate 19,871,824 of NC_064767.1, forward strand.
ATGGGAACCCACAGACAGCTGTCAGCTGTTTTGGATGCTGGTTGATGACCAGAGAGTACAATTCTTTTCCATTACTTAACTTTCCTGTCCAAAGAGGGAAGAGTTTAAATGGTACACAGCCTGACCCTGAGATTCTTCCTGACTGTATGACATTATCTTTAAAAAGTCAGGAATTAGACAATTAGTTATCGTTCCTGTAGAGTCGTGGGGATGAACTCCTCCTGCCCTGAGGCACAACAAACAACAGGAGAGGGTGAAGTATTCCCTGTTGTTCGTTTTGGTTGCCGTAAAGAATCCCCCGTGGCAGTGCTGTCGCAAACAGACCCGAAAACAAAGTAAGAAATGTGTGCTTTTACAAAACGTCAATCCCAGCTGGTCACATGAAGCCCTCTCACCTGGCTGCGCCCTGAATATGTTTTTCCTGTCATTAGCTACAGACCTCATGCGATGCCGTACTTAAGAACAGAAGAAAGAGAGGAAAAGAAAATGAATGAAAAGTGAATGGTCAGTCTGACAAAAGGGGGCCAGCCTTGCGTCGACAGGAAGAAAAGCATTAGCGCCCTTTATGTGCACGGCGGCGGATTTCCGTGTGCTACACTGTCAGTGTATTTTCCCCTTAATTAAAACAGTCACAAGTTTCATTGAGCGGTGAATCAAAGGGTGGCTACACCATAAAGCAGACTCAACTCTGTAACCCTGAGTGTGTGTGTGTGTGTGTGTGTGTGTGTGTGTGTGTGTGTGTGTGTAGAGTTTAGAAATCAGACTCAAGCACACACAGGGACAGGGATGGAGGGGATTTAAGCTGTGCTCATTCCCATGGTCAGTCACTCAGAATCGGTCATTACTGTCCTGCCCGGAGATGAAAACACAGCGATTAAGAATTACTCGGAGGAAAACATGACCATTTCTAAACGGCCTCCCCTGTGACCCCCTGCCCTCAAAGACAGAAACCATTTTAGATTCCTTTGTCAGCTTTTACTTGCAGTTTGTCGCTCAAATAATATTCATTAAAGTTTCCTTTAAATGCTGCCGAGGAAAGTGATGTTCAATCAATAATATTATAATCATCCAAAGACAGGAGCCCTTTTTTTTACACAGGGACTGTGCAATACAGACACTATGAAGTACCTTCTGCACATCATCTTTGCATATTCACACAGGACCAAGTGTGTCATTTTAAAAGGCATGCTGGCATTAACACAACAGTTTGGTCTCTAGTGTGACATGTAACTCACGTCTTTGTAAACAATAGCAATGGCCTAACATGGCAGTAACAATTATTTACTGTCCCTGGTAAATGGCGGCTGATCTCGTCCTCTGTTCAGATGGTAAGGAGCTTGCAGATTTTGTTGTCCCCTGAATTTGCAGACACTTTCAGCTGCTGTTCTTCTACTTTGAGTTAGCTACTAACTGCTGCTAACTGGTTTTTTTTGTTTTTTTTCAGTGCTATTACTACCTCTGATGCTGGCTTAAAGGCAAGACAACTCTGCCCCCCATTTTGCGATCATACCTCTTATGAGGCAAAATAACAGCCTGGCATTACCGCCTTGAATAAGCAGTGTAAAAGGGGCTAGAACTCTTTCAGGCAGGGCATTTCCTCGCCTGGGTCCAGACCTTTGAATATACCCACTCCACTAAGTTCAAGTTGACTGATTCATCTGGCATTGTGACATCTGACAGTGGTTTCTCAGTTAAAATAAAAAACAATAAGTCATCAAGCAGTGCACAGGAACCCATGAGGAGTAATAAGAAAAATGGAAAATGCTAAGATAGACGTTGCTATCGAGGCTATCTAAATCGCCATGTCTTCTCAATCTCACCAGACATTGTAGCTCCACTGTTACAGTGCGTTGACACCTGCCCTGTTTGGTTCGGTTTAATCAAACTCAAGTTGGTTGCCCTCTAAGTGCGGTTCGTTTGGGCAGGTGTTCACACGGCAGTTGCACTCGGGTTCACACCAAAACAACTGGACCGAGACCTTCTTGAAGAGGTGGTCTTGGTCTGGTTACAAACGAACTCTGCGTTTTGTTTGTGACAAGAACATATTCTGACCTCGATCTGAACCAACTGCAGTCACATGACACATTGTTTGGGTTAAACATGAGCATGTTACAGTCCTGGAGGATTATTAATGTTCGCCTCCTCCTGTACTGCCTTAATATGCACATTCATGACATCCAATGCATCAAAACATTGTTTTCTAGTCGGAGCCGCGCCTCGTTTTCAAACTGTATGGTTTGACTAAAATGAACAATGACAGCAATATAGTCCACGATGAGCAGCGCTAAAGTCAACCCGCGTAGTTGTCCCTCCATTGTGACATTTGAAAGTGTCACATTTATCTTGCAAGTGTACTCTTCTTCAGCGTTTACTTCCTGGATTTTTCCCACATGGAAATTCTGACCAATCAAGAGCAGCTTTCTCACACAAGGCATTTTATCTGACCCGCTTGTAAATGCTGCCATGAGAACACGAACCAATTCTTGGCAATTATGCAACTTTGTAACAAAATTAGTCCCTGATCCGGACCAAAGCAAGAGAACCCTAGGTCTGAAAGCACCCTCAAAAATCAGGGTGGACTTAAAATTGAATCCCCATCCCCCATGGAAATCAATTACAGTGAACATAATGTTAGACTAAAAACTTCTGTCTATCACAAGGCAAGGCATTTCCCACTTTATTATTTTACCCAAACAAATTCTCATGTTAACCAATCCCACGGTGACCCAGAGCAGGCTTCTCCAATGACAAACCTCGCCGTCTCTCAGCAGAATAGCACAGCCGGACAATAGCAGACTTAACTGAGGGAAAGGAAAATGCTTGCTCCACTTTGGTCAGTGTATGGGATCTCCTCTTTGCTGCTTTGTCATACTTGGTCTCTGGATCAGGAGAGCACCCGATCCCTGACGGCCTAATGACCCAACACTTTCCGCACCATTTCATTTCCTTGATGGTGGAGGGGGCAAACCGGCACCTACGATCATCCCCTCATCAATTATCAATCATCCAATGTTTGGACGATTAAAAATGCAGCATTATTTTTTTCACTCCCAACACAAGACAAACCCTCTGGGTTTTGATGGAGCAGGGTGGGATTCCCCTCTCGTGTTCTCTCCAGGGGACGGTGAAAAAGAACGAAGGGGATGAATTATGCAGGGAGGATACATAATGGTAGAAATTGCTAATCATAGCTCATGCAACTCGAGAAGGTTGGACCAGCAGACTGACTGACAGAGGGGTGCAGAGGAGACGACACAGTATAAGGTAACACTGATGTCTATAGATGTGGGGGCTCGCTGCGGGCTGACATTTATGGGGTACACCCATCACTCAGGACAGAGGTGCACTGAGGAGCACTGGCATCGTAAGAGGAAAAAGTGACGTCATGCTATTGCTATTTTCGTATTCGACCACAGTGTCGACTGAGGTTTGGACAAATGGAGGATCAATACCACAGGCAACTTTATGACATTTGATTGCTAAGCATGAAAACTAATAATCATTTCCCAAATCATGTCAAGATAAGGCTGCCATAGTTTGGATAGAAGCCACCATTTTGGAGGTAGCATTATAAAATTTTAATGAAGACGGTGGTGGCAGCAGTGATGGGATTGTATTGTCTGACAAAGCTGACATTCCCAGAGTGAGTTTTAATCCCCAACTCTGGCACTTCAGATAGACCTTTCCTATGGGGCTCGGCGTCTGGAAGACATTCAGCTGCACACTGTTACCTTTTGTTTCACGTCAGTCTAACACAGCCTGGCTGCCTCTGTGAAGTTCACTGGGAGATTAAGGAGTGAATAGGAGGGCTTAGTATTACTTAGTGGATGGCACAATATCATATGATATCAATTTCTGCTGAGGATGCTGCTGCTATCAGTTTTGCAATATCAGTTACGTGTTCTCAGCAGTCTTTTACACGTTGGAGTACAATGATGATCCTCTTCATCCAAACACTGTTAGATAATTTACAAATAAATAAGAAATGTTAAGTATGCAGCAACTCATGCTAATCCAAAATTTGATAAAAATGAATTCTACATCAACACATGTACCGTGGTGCATGTGTTGATGTAGAATTAATTGGTATTAGTTGTAGAATTTGTATTAATTTGTACCGTTTTAGAACTTAAATGTTTTAAATGTAATTTTAACTAAAGCCACCTTTCAGTGTTTGTATTGCTAATTGGTATATGTTTGTAAATATGTTATATTTATATGCATATTTATATCTGGTTTATCTGTTTAATCAACTGTATGCACTTGGTCTTGTGGAAACAATGCTTCTTTTCAGCCGTGCTGTAATTCTCAAAGTTGTTCTGACAAATACACATAACTTAATAGCTCTTTATGTTTAAGTTTTACCAAATATAACTTTATATTAAACTGTAAAGTATTTTTGCAATTATAATTATTTTAGTCAAATTTTAATGATTGAGTACAACTGATAACCCAACAATACAATTTTGTGAGTCTTAAACAGAAAAGACAAAGACAGGATGCTTTGTTACAGTCAGCATTGGTGTAACGAAAACTGGAGTAACTACACCTCTCAGAAATGTTGCTGTAAATGTTGTAAAACTAGTTTCAAAAAGTAGTTCAACTATATCTAAACTATATCACAGGAAATGATCACAATCTGTGGGTGCAGGGGTGTCGATTTTGGCACTAGAACAGGCAAATCCTCTCACAGACAGCACAAGGATGTGCTTTAAAGAGAGGATAGGGAGCAATTGTTGGGGTGGAATTAGTAAAATGCTTCCTGAGAAATTCAAGGTTTTCAATCCCAGACATCTTTGTTGAAAATTAGAGGTGATTTTAGTCAAATAGCAGGTGACTGTCATTAAATTCCAACTGTGGCTAATGAGCTGTGGAATTGTGCCATATTGTATAGCACAAAATGTCATGAGTTGAATGAATGTAGTTTGTAATTCACTAAAAAAAACACATGACTCGAAGTAGTTAACGACTAAAAAAGCTACTGAGATCTGAATGTAGTTAGACTGCCATCTAACTACTGCAAAGTGTAGTTAAACTAGTAACTCAACTATATGGAGTTAACTACTCCCCAACACTGGTTACAGTATTCTGCACCATTAGTACACAAAGGCAACAGAGTCATGCAAAATGTGTGACTCTGAAAGAAATACGCAGCTTTCTATGTTACAGCTGAAACAGAATAATAAAAAATAAATAAAAAAGCAACACAACATATCTGGGACATTTTCCCTCCAACACAATCTGCTGTGTAATGGCACCTGCATAAAAGCAGTGAGTAAACACAAAACTGGGGCCAGTTGATAGTGAGCGTTTGTGCCGTTTGTTGTCACTCGGCTCTCTGTCACAATGATGGAGTGTCTGTCTGACAGGTGCTGTGATTTCCTTGACCCCATTGTATTCAAACAACACAGGCTCCTCACACAGGAAGAGCACAGGAAACAATGGTACAGGTGAGTCTGGGAGAATTTTCCCTCGAGGGCTGCACACCTGACAGTTAAAAGGTGCGTGTGATGTGTGTGGATGTGGGTGTGTTGATTCTAGCATCTCCAAAACACAATGTTTTCACATTTATGTGCAGCTTTTAGCATTAGTGTAGAAACAGTTGTTTTTGTCCCCACTAGAGGGTGTCCACTTCTTTGGTCAGAATCAATTTATGGACTGAAGGAAACTCATCTAGCAATGCACTCTCCGGTGGATAAAATTCCTACATTCTCCTCCTTCTCAGTCTTCCTCCTCATGATAAAACATAAGATGTTTAACATTAAGATGTCTTTAGAAACTCTCCTGCTCATTTCACCCCATGATAATTCTGACTCGCCTTTATCTGCTGTGCAGGTGTCATATTGTTCGATGATTCTCATGAGGAACTGTCCCAGATTAGTAAGTAAGGGGACATGTGTGTTAAGTCCAGCCCTGCCTGCCTGTCATTATTTGCGGATTAGTGCTGGCCCGCACCCTCTTTGATGTGGACATCTTTTACACTTCCGTCCCATTGAGCTCTAGGGACGCGGCGAGGGGAGCCGAGAGAGCAACAATGGATTGAAGAGGAACGGGCATAAGCAGGAGTCATTTTCTGCTTTGTCTCGAGCTGCGGGAAAACTTCCTGTAATGAGAAAGATAAAACGTCTCAACAATTACCACTGCACATGTGAGCAATCACCTGAGAGAGGCCCCACACACATGCAAATGCACATATGCTCACATGCATATAGTGCATACATATATGCATTTCTGCACGCCTATGTGCACACAACCACACACACATATTGCACACAGTCATATGTTCTCTGTGCACACACACACACACACACACACACACACACACACACACACACACACACACACACACACACAACATCTGACTCTTGAGGATCCTATGGGTTGTACTGCCCTCTGCAGGACACACAGGAAATAAATGCAGCTGATCACGGTACATTATACATATACAATCAAATCCTTTTTATTGGACATTATTCATGCTGAAAATGTCACAACAGCATCATTACTGTATGTTTTAATGCACAAGACAAAGTTTATGGTTTCAATTTTAAACCTTGCTTTTGGGTGGTGCTCAACAGAGCAGCCCATCTGTTCATGGCCAGCTTGTGGCTGGAGTGGAGCCCCTTACAGAGGCAAACACAAGGCCTCTTTCAGGCAGAGCGACTCCAGAGGCATATGAGGGTGCTCAGTGTTCCACCCCGACCACAGGATTTATTTACCTTCCAGCAAGGGGCAGCCAGTAAGAGGAGATGGAGTGTGCTTAGAGAAAGGTAGGGGTGCAGAGTGTGTGTGTGTTTGCTCGAAGGGTGGAGAGCCGGACTGAAGCGGCACAGTGATTGTGGCGCACTAAATAGCTTAAGATAGAAAGTGGATGTCATGATCCCAGAAAAGAAAAAGTCACAAAGCAGACACACATTAAAAAAAAATACACAGAGAACATTCCTTTGGAGGTCTCAAGAAACATTTCCATAAACAATCATTACCTGTCCAGCTCACCTAGTGTGAGAAGACTGACGCTGGACAGGGGATGTTTAAGAGAGGAGGAACATGGATGAGAGCCAGAAAAGCTCGATAAGGAGGGGGGTGGGTTTCCTGTTTCTTTAGCCTCCTCCCTTCCCCTCCCTTACACAGCACAAGCAGAGTCATTGAATCTACATGTGCACACAAGGACACTGTGTGCATCTGTTGGTATAGTGGTTTAATGGCATGACAGTCTAAACCAGTGTCACCCTCTGAGCAAGCGGTGCCAAATTGTACCTCAGATAGTCATCTATGGAAAGAGGCGCACGTAGGTGACCATGCACTGATTCATCTGTGTGCAGTACGTCACACACAGCACCTTTTATATTCATGCTTTTTAAGCTGCAAAATATGTGGCGTGTTTGTAAAGAAGGAAAACTACAAAAATAAAGAAAAGAAAACAGAATTCACAAGAATTCGGGGATTAAAACTGAAGTCATGAGACAGAAAGGCCAAACAAAGCCAGTAGATCCACTGTGCTGCACAGATCCCATCCAGCTGTCTTTCATTAACACAGTGCCAAAAGGTTTCATCAGCATGGGCTAGACAAGACTGAATGAATTTAAAAGTAATCAAAGTGATTCTCTGAAACATCTCAGCACTTCTGCCTTCCTCAAGAAAAAACATACACAGCATCTGGGTGACATATTTACAATACAGGGCATGGACATGATTATAGAGAGGGTGGCCCCCAATATTAATGTGTCAACATTCTAGTAATGAGTACACACAGACAGAAGAAAGCAGAATAAATAAAACATCTGGATGTACACACTTAAGTAAAAAAAATCTGTCCTTCTTCCTCTTTGGATTATTTCATTTTTGTTTTATCTGTTGTTTTGTTATTCTTGTTCTCTATAAAGCATCTTTGAATATCCAGAGAAGTGCTATATAAATCCAATGTATTATTAAAAAATCTACAAAAACACAGCCCATCACACACACAATACTCAATGTTAAGTATAAATTAATGTGCTAAACCTATGCAGCAACTGCAAATTTTATACACAGTGTTCAATTATGCAAACACTCTGTCTTTTTCTGTCTTGTCAACAAAAGCTTTTCCTTACGAACAAGTAATCAAATAAATAATTCATTCTGACATACACTTATACAAACGGGGATTTTCTGTCCAGAGAGAAGATGTTTGAAGCGATTACAACTGTATGTGTGATTGCATTGAGCAGATCATTACATCTATAATTGCCAGCTGGCACTGGAGGAGGAAAACATTATGAAGACTTAAGCAAAGTCAGAGCCGACAAGTTTATCTTGAAGTTTAGGAAAAGAAGAGAAGACAAAAAGAAATGTATCACACTGAAGTGGGTGTTAGTATTTCAGATTAATGCATACTCCAAATACTTTATTAACATTTACTTTACTCTGTGACCATTTATTATATCTGCTGGTTCCTAATATAGCCTCTCTTATGAACGACCTCTCTACAGACTCTGTTTCTGTGTTCATGTTGCTCACCCTGTAAGTTCACTGAGTTGAATCACCTGTCCTCAAACACTCAAATTAAAAGTTTGCTTCTGTGTTAAATGTGTCTCCTTCCTCTGATCTCTTCCAGTGAGCCAACACCTCACTGAAAGAGGAATGTGTCCTGACCCTGACCTGAATGTGGCGTATTATTTTGAGAACACAATTTCTTGGGCCTCGCTGAAGCAATTAAAATGATTAAATCACATAAAAATGAAATGCTGAGTAGCAGTTTAACAGCCCAGTTCATGTGTTCACTAGTTTAATGTTCCTTATTTGTGTTTTAAGTTTAAATCTATTACCTGACAAGACGTGATGGGGTAGGACCATTCCTGCCATCAGCTCTTGAGTAAATCAGTCGTCATCATTTATACCAGTGGTTCCCAACTGGTGGGTCGCGAGCCCATTCTGAATGGACCCAGAGGTGACTCACAAACGTGTCAAGTTAGTAAAAAACACACTTTATTTTTACGTACAGTGAATTTCCAGCACAGAGCTTTTATTTGAAGTGCTGTTTCCTGCTGTAGAGTGAGTGACTAATAGACAGCTACTTGAAGGATACAGCTAGTCTGAGTGGGCGGAAGTTCGCTGCATAGATCAGCCTCTCATTGGGTGGAACGAGCCACCCGCTGAAGTCCCGCCCTACCACCTCCGGTTGTGTAGCAGTTTTCGACACGTCCTTTACTAACTTTTGCGGTGTTTGATCTTACAGGGATGTAGCCATTTTTCTGCCATGGTTCGCGTCCTGTAGGTGATATTTTTGTGGGCGTGTTACACCAACACCTGTTTTCCCCTGGCAATATTTTTGCAAGCACACTGTTGCTGGCACCGCCAAGAACCATTGTGATTGGCTGAAAGAAATAAAAAAAAGCCGGGGCATTTTTATCTCCAATCTTAAAGTGAGAGTCGGCGCAGCCAGACCTTTCTTTTCTTGAGAAAGGTCTGGTGAGCGAGACTAGAATACAACAAACTAGCTCGACGACATGGCCAAATGCAAGTGTGACACTGAATATAGTAAACTGTGTGGACCTTGAACTAATGACTACGGCGAAATCTGGACCCTGTGGCTGGACCAGTTGAGAACCACTGCCATTTCCAGTCAGAAGGTCACAGGTCAGAGGTGTTACTTCATTGTAATCAAACTTAGTCTGGATTACAGACAATGCGTTTCACAGAGAGTGCATCCTCGGGGCCAAACAAATGTGTTCTGGTTTGCAAAACATGCTTTTAAAACTTTTTAAACATGTCCTATTTGGCTTTCTGTCCTCTTATATTTCGGTGCATTGTTATTTTACCTCAATCATGTATATGTGAAACTGTTGGGTGTTTGGGGCTACTGTGTATATGTATAATTTTCATATTGAGTACCTAAATTCTGCTTATTAGCACGACTGATGTCTCTCACTTTCATTTAGTGCTCTGTCCTTGCCTCCACAAACTTGCATCTTCACATTTGCAGTCAGCACAAGTGCACATCACGTCACCCTTGTGTTCCAAATGAGCATGAGCTAGTGAAACACTAAGGGACCCGCTTTTGAAACTCACTTCTCTACAGCACCACTAGTGCTTAAGAAATGCTTAACTTGAGACTGGGCCAGAGCTGGCTCATCAGTGGCTTATTACAGGACTTTTCCTCTTTTGCCGATGGCAACATCTGCTGTGTTGCTGTGGGAATATTCAGCATCAGGGAGATGATCTAGGCTAGAATCAGCTTGACCAACAGCTGTGAACTCTGAAGTGCTTTCTCTCAGCCGGGGCGTGAAGCAGACAGAAAGAATGCAGACTTGAATGGGCTCCCTGTTTCTGCCTTTTTTCCTCTAGTTATTCCCACTCAGCCTTTTAGGGGATCCTTGGCAACAGCATGCATTTGGATGTGGAGCTAGACTGAGAGAATGCAACAGAGTAAACAATCCCACATTAATCCTCATGTCATCCATGTCCTTCTCACTCTCTTCCAGTGCTTATAAAGATGCATTTGACACGGAGGCAAAAATGTTTGTTGTGGGAACTATGGAGGAGGAATGACCGTCTGAGAGGTTTTTAAAATGATATGCAACAATCAGGGATGAAAAGAGTACTAGAATATTGTACTTGTGCTGTTACTTTATGATGCTGTATGATACTTATATTAAATTAGAGAACATCTTTACACAAAAAATAAACTGCATTAAATGTCAGGGTATATACACATAGTGGAACGACATCAGCAACATGACCTCTTATGTCCAAACCAACAATGAAGTCCCATTCTATTCACTTGTAATTGCCTTTTATAAGCATGTAATTGCCTTTTTAAGTGTAGCCTCACTAGAATTAACCAGAACAGAGACAAACTCCAACATTATACCACCTAAATTAAATAGCCCGACATTTATCAAAGAACCCACAGCAGAATAAAACATCACAATGGCACACAGCATAGGCATGCAGCCTGTAGGGCCTAAACAACACAACAGCTACAAGCACAAACGCACAAATTCCAGAGAAACAAAAGAGACTGCACAGGTTTTAAGCACCGCAAAGTGCCCATAAACGATGCTGCCTTGCAAGTAGTGGTTGATGATGTTCTCATCTAGAGAGTTCAGTGAGTGTGTTGCTGTACTCACCTGTATGAACGTCACTCTGCAGGACTTCCACCAAGCTATCCAACGTCTCTGCCCGTTAATATCGTCCCACTGTGCTCCTCAAATTCACAACGTTTTCGTCACAAACAGCAGAAACTCCTCACAAATGTTCCTCAGTGAACACAGGAGGCTGGACGCATCTTGAGCATGTTAGCATGTTGTCTATTAGCCTGAACCAGCATGCACCTGTACACTAGGTGTGTTTGATTTGGGTCACTGTGCGTGCTGCCCGGGTGGTGCGATTGATTAAAGCAGCTACAACTTTTTTTGTGTGTGTTTTGTTTTGTTTTGTTTTGTTTTGTCTGTTTGCTTATTTGTTTTTTCCCTTTTTTCTGTCTTTCTTTTTTTCATTTAACTACTCTATGCCAAGGCACCGTATTGTTAACCAAAACCATACCCCATATTGCCATGATCCTTAAAGGAATACTTCACCTATTTGTACATCTTATGAATTAATCTGACTTTTTCCCCTTGTTGTTATTATGAAGGCCTGACATAGACTGTGGACCCCATTACCCATACCACCATACTATACAGTATGGGAGACAAATTTAATATTTCCCAATACATAGTATGTCTAATGCAGCCAAAAATACCAGGATGTTCTACTACATCTGGTCCAATTTTGCAGTATGCAAGCCAACATGCTTTTCTGGCTATTCTGACCCACAGTCCTCTGTGCAGTGGACAATATGTCACATTGACTGAGCTGCAAACAGATGACAACTTGACAGCAGATTGGCAGCTCTTAGAAGACACACTGACGGATGACAGCACATTCAAAAAGTGATGACCACTCAAATAGTAATAATAGTAATATTGATTGTTTAAGTGAACAAAATAATCATAACTTAATCATAACATAAAAACAACAACAGGACATAACTATAGAAATAATTGACAGAGAAATGCAGATGTAGTTTGACTGTTGCAAATACAATATGTTAGAATCTACAATTTGTGCAGTTATAACTAGTTAAACACACATTGCAAAGTAACAACAGCAGATCTCTCCAGGTTGATCTCCATCTTTGGGAACTCAGTAAATGGCATTTAGTTTTGTCTCCAAGGTAACAGATACAGAAAGCAAGGGGGTCGAAGTTCAGAGAATAATCTTATGAGAAAGTAGTATGTCCCATTTGTGTGCATACTGCATGCAACAATACGTACTTTTTAAGGGCAGCTGCAGTACCTACTAAAAGTATAAAAAGAAAGTATGCCGGCCTGCAGAAAAACGTCATTCCTGGGGCACTCTACTACAAAATATAATAGTTGAAACAAAAAGGACTTATAAGTAAAAGTTATCGATTTCTAGAAACCACCTCCACCTCCTCGTTTGGACAGTTATCATGAGCAGCTGACTGGAATTTCATACTGCTGGGAAAAACTTCAAAAATTAACTTACATGTGTGATTTGCTGCACTGTAACATGATGTGTCATTGAAAATGTTGAGCAACTGCTGCTTTTATTTTGTACGTTTGATCTGCAACAAAAATAATCATCGTATGTTTGACAGAAGCAGCTTCAAAGCACCACTTTACAACAAGAAAATCATTTTAATCATCATTTCAATAGAAGAAACTTTAACATTTACACGTGTGTGATACATTTCGGGTTGCTTCAGTATAATCTGTGCTTTGGCCCTTGGTTTCTCCTGCAAGAATAACAAGAATATGACAGTAACTTAGTGATAATAGTTAACAATGACAGCAAGTTATTGAAGAGATTCATAACTTTGACAACCTATAAAGCTGTTAGAGAGTAACTTCATTGTCCATCTGCTCAGTTTATTCCAAGCACAAATGTCTTTGCGAAAATGTGGCTGAATGCAGTATTTTCAGAAGAGTTTGAAAGGATGACAGCTTTACACAAAATAACTGTAAAATGAACATACTATGGATGGACAGCGAAGAGTTTCTGTTTAACAGAGCAGATTTAAGTCACAAAAATGAGGACTTAAAAGTCCAAATAGACTTTAAAGCAAAATAATAATGTCTCAGGTTTTGCTTTAAATAGCCATACCACTTGACTGCTTAACTATTAGTACTACAATCTCGGAACCCATTAGCTACCTGTCTGACGAAGATATATACACTCTGGGGGCAAGGGACAGTATTCAGTGTAGCCAGCAGATATCTGGGCCAAGACTTCTTCTGCCAAGCGCTGGTCATTTTGGCTAATCCCTATTGTCTCTGGGGTCAGACGATAGCCAGTGGGTTCTGAGACTGCATTTCGGACAGTGTGTTCTGCCTCTCCACACAGACATACATGAATCTTCAGACAGAAGGCAGTGGGTTCTGAGATTGCCTGCCGCTTAGTCGTGATTGGTCAATATGACTCAGACTACAAACAGAAACCTGGGGCCGTATTCACAAACATTCTGAGAGAGCTCCTAACTTCGGCTAAACATTTATGTAAGGAGTCTTTGCCTAGTAATGATTTAGGAAAGTTCTCAGAGCAATGCTGAGGAAGGAAGAGACAGATACCTGTATCTGAATGAGGAGGTGTGGTTGACCCCGTTGCTAGGTATGATGCAGACTCATGCCATCACTGCTGCACTGTTGCTTTTTTTTCCAAATATCTTACGACTTTGATCATTTTACTTCTTTATGTGTGTGTGTATCACTAATGAGATCGACCACAAATATTATCTCTGCATGATCGAATCTGTAGCATTTCATTAACTCACTGTCATCCAGCGTTTGGAGAATATTTCTCCGACCTCTTTGTGTTCCAACATTTTCTCCTCTGATTAAGAAACTCTTAAGTTTCCTCTCTGCTTAGGTGCTCTTTTAAGGGCTAAAATGCTCTGTGAAGAACTTTTATTTTCACAAGGACCTAGTCTTAACTTTAAGGGGAAATATGTTACAGTTCTAAGAATTTTCTTAGAATTTCCTCACTAGGAGCAACTCTTAGCAGTACGAAGCTTTGTGAATACGGCCCCTGAACTCTTGCCAATCCAAAATCTTGTCCCGTTGGCTGTTTATAAAGATTATTGGCCTATGCATTGACAGGACTTGGTCTCAGCTATGCAGAGAATTATCAGGGCTTTGGAAAATAAATAGTTGAAAATACCATGGGAATTCTTCTATAAAGAGACCTGAAAGACATGAAACTAACTTGCCACTGGCTGATGCAGAGTTGTGAATAAACTTCGACTTTTCCTAGGAACTGAGACTTGAATTGAAACTTGCTTCAACAAGAACTGAGACTTGACTCAGACAGCTTTTAAACAGCTCTGCTATTGATGTTTTGATACTTTTTTCCATCATTAAAATGTTTAATTCAAGTTGACAATAGAAACAGTTCTCTATCAAGGCTGAACCACCAACCATCAAACATACCTTTATGAACTTTATTGCCACACATGGGTATCTGAATTAGTTGAATGCATAAACTGACTACACCCATTATTTCAGCTGCGCTTGGTATTTCACAGTATTCCCTTTTGGCTAACATACTTCAGTAGTGAGTCCGGGCACCTCGTGGCCTGCCAGTCAAAATGTATTCATATTTATGTTTTAAACTCTAAGTTAGTATAAGACCTCTACTATATGTAACTCCAATGCATGTCCCTTTCCATGAGCAGCACGGCACTTTCGGCAGTGCCTCAGCCAAGCTGAACACAATGCTACCATTGAACTAGAGTCACAGTGGATACCTTTATATACCATCAAGAGTGACAGTTAATGCAACAGCACCTGGGTTTCACTTAAAGTGATAGGCCACATTAATACAGCTACATACGTACATCTTATATAGTATTAGTAGTCACCAAAACCATCATGTATCACCAAACATATACAAATCTCATGAATAATAACTTTAAAGGGGGAATATTTAGAATTTTGCAGGACTTAATATTTCTGGTGCTTTTATTTCTGAGTTGGGAAATAATTGGAAAAAAAGATTATCTGTTGAGAGCCACTTCTGTGAAATAACACCCAAACTGCCTGTTTCCTTAGAGGTGAGGAGGCAGCACTGGGAAACACATTACGACTGTGGCTACCGGCTATTGGGAAAAAGCAATTCTTGTATGTTAAAGACACATGTAGGTATCTGACCTAAGATATAACTCTTCTATAGTATTACACTACTCGTGTTATATAATCTCATGAGTATTATATATCTATTTTAATTGGCCTCTTTTTAATGGTACACTGA
Organism: Epinephelus fuscoguttatus; assembly: GCF_011397635.1. Taxonomy (NCBI): domain Eukaryota; kingdom Metazoa; phylum Chordata; class Actinopteri; order Perciformes; family Serranidae; genus Epinephelus; species Epinephelus fuscoguttatus. The sequence continues at coordinate 19,887,115 of NC_064767.1, forward strand.
GAATTGCTTTAAACGGCATTTGGTTAAAGACATTAGAGATTATTCTGTATTTTTACACAACATGCTTTCGTGGAGATGTGAACACTCATCATGAAGACACCACAAAATACAATGCCACGTTTACCTCACCTGAGTCAGATATGTAAAGCCCTATGAAAGAACATCAGATCTAATCTAAAGTGATTCTTTCAGTTGCCTGGGTGAGTACAGATCTATAAAATTCAGACTGAACAAGGCAGAATGAAGCACTAGCGTCATGAGGACTAGACAGAAACAACCTCTCTTTCAGGCTCAGTCCACACAGATATAGGTATTTTTGTAACCACGAGTTTATAATGCTGTTTGGGCCTCTGTCCACACACAAACTGAGTTTTAGGTCACTAAAAATAACCTTTTGTAAGACTCTGGCCAGGGCAAAGATGACAGTGATGTCAGTGTGTGTGCTGTTAAGTCCTTTGTAAGGCATCACAAATGATGTAGCATTTCATGCAGTGGTGGACATGAACAAAATAGTGCCAGTTCTAACCTTTCAAACAGGACTTTTTACATGTTTACACCTAAATGTACAGTTTCTCTCCAACTATATTAAGAAACAAAGGCGTCAGAATGTACAACAGAGGTCACTGCTCCAGGTAGCCTTCTGATTGGCTAACATCTTCTTCTTCAAATTGCTTTAAGGTTACAGCTATATCAACGCCTATGAGTTGGCATGCTCTTAACAATGCTCCAATTGTGTTCTGGCATTTTCATTTGGATAGATTTTTTATTTAGAACAGTCAGTACGTTTACATGACATTAGAGAAAATCAGTTTATTGTGTTTGTCCGACTAAAACTAGACTTTCAAAACACATGTTAACATGTTAGACGGACTGAAATCATAATCTAATTTCTCAACGTCAGACAAACACCTAGATGATGTGATTGGGAGTGAGATTACTCCTGCATGTATTTATACAGTCAATTGGACCCAAACTGGCCTAGGAGCTGTGCATTTTTGAATGGACGAGGAGAAGAAGTTCATGATGCGTCAGCTGAAACAGTTAAATACTTTGAAATACAAGGATGGGAGGAAAACACGGAATGGCGACCTGGACGACGCTCGATTGTTTGGTCTGTGAAAAGCCACCTATTGTAGGGGAGCTGGACATTCATTCATTCATTCATTCATTCATCTTCTAACCGCTTCATCCTCTTTGAGGGTCGCGGGGGGGCTGGAGCCTATCCCAGCTACATCGGGCGAGAGGCGGGGTACACCCTGGACAGGTCGCCAGACTATCGCAGGGCTGACACATAGAGACAAACAACCATTCACACTCACATTCACACCTATGGACAATTTAGAGTTACCAATTAACCTAGTCCCCAATCTGCATGTCTTTGGACTGTGGGAGGAAGCCGGAGTGCCCGGAGAGAACCCACGCTGACACGGGGAGAACATGCAAACTCCACACAGAAGGGCTCCCACGCCCGGGATCGAACCGGCAACCCTCTTGCTGTGAGGCGACAGTGCTAACCACCACACCACCGTGCCGCCGGAGCTGGACATACTTTGGTCAATAAACTGATTCCCTCCTGTGCTTGTATACTGGGACAAGGACAGAAGTCCAATTAAATGGCCTAGTCCAGTATAACCGTAGCTCGCCTTAACTGTGCATGTAAACGTACTGAATGTGTGTGGACAGGATTTGCTTCGACAATGAAGGAGGGAAAAACTCAGTTTACAAAAATACCTGTGTCCGTGTGGACTATAGGCCTCGAACACACACACAGAGACAGACAAATCACACATCACTTTCACTTTGCCTTTAGTTTATCCCTGAAAGTCTAAACATGATCAACTATAGATAAAATTTTACATAAGAATCTCTTACAAGTCAGGCTTGACAGCTGCTCATTTCATTTTAAATGAAATACAAAGCGCCACATAAAGCTTAAATACCAGGCTTCTCAGTGAACACAGTATGCAAATAAATATTTCTTTTTCTCAAGTGGCTCTTCATTTGTCACAATGAGGCACATTATTGGTGTGTATGAATATTATCGTATGGCCCAAAGCTTACTGTCACCAGTAAAACATTTTGTGTCTGTTATGGCACCTTTGCTGACTAGTTTTGGTCTGTGCAATAATGGCTTCTCCTGGCTTCAACCCACCGTGTGCAGCGCTTTGCAGATTCACAGCTACATTTATGACGTCTCGATTAATGAAACAGTTTCTCTTCAAGCAAACTGATGGACTTATTCATCAGTGTCTTTTCATCATCCACAAACCTGTACCCAAACAGCTTCATGGTGGGTCCACACACTCTCTGCACTACCTGAGCCAGTGTGAAGGGAATGCTAAATCTCCATTTCTCTGCCTGCTCTGATGAGTTCTTCTGGGTGGAGTAAATCCCGCTAGCCCCCTGTGTGGTCTGGGTGTTCCTCAGAATCCACTCCCTAGCTTGGGGGCTAAATGGTATCCCCGTGAACCTGTACATTTCCTCTGCCTTCTGCATGGGGTAGCGGGCAATATCCTCATAACGCACCAACATGTAGCGGCTCCTTAGCCAGCGAGGTCGGCTCAGTCCCACCTCTGCAGACATCCTAATCTGGTCGCAGTTGCCTTTGAGCCTCTTCACCTCCTCGTCATCTTCAGGCACCTGGCCGTCCTGCGCCCAGGCCTTCCATGTCTGGTACTTCGAAGAGAAAGCCACCATGCGGGATGCTAAAATGGCACGTGGATCTCGGACTAGCTGGATCACTCTCACATCCAGACGAGGATCCTGCACCAAAGGCTGCAATGTGTCCAGTTGGCGCACACGGACTGTCTTAATGGCATGGTGTTGCTTGGAAAGGCAGGATTCAGATGCGAGGGTCAAGTTCAGCGGCCCACAGCGACGAGTCTTACAGTGATACCTAAAACAAGAGTGGTATAGTGTGTGTATGATTAGATATCTTTCATAGAGTTGCAGAGAGGGAGAAATTATTTAAGATGTCTTGGCGTGCTTTGGATCAGCTGAAACAGTTTGTGCACTCACAAAGCATGTAAGGACACAAGATTCTTTTGGTTGTGTCATCATTACAAGTCATAAGACTGTGGAAATAATAATTTAAAGGGACAGTTCACCACAAAATCAAAAATACATATTCTTTCTCCTACCTGTAGTGCTATTTATCAGTCTAAACTGTTTTGGTGTGAGTTACTGAATGTTGGTGATATTGACCATAGAGATGTCTGCCTTTTCTTGAATTTAATGGACCTAGATGGCATTAGATGGTGCTAAAAAAAAATGGTGGTGAAAAAAAAAAACACACACAGTACAGAGGGAGCACAGATCTACTCATGGACAAGAGGCTTGTGCTCATGGCAGTGCGAGATGTAAACATTAATGGATGTTCCTTTCAGCTGACTGTAATGTTAGCCAGCGCAGTGGTGCTAGGTGAGCTAGCAGTACTTCGGAAGAAAGAATATAATTCCTAAATTAAACTGCTCACAACAAGGTCTGTGGATTTTTTTGCCGCTTTGAACACCACAAGCTGAGTGCCATCTACTTCCATTATATTTGAGAGAAGGAAGACATCTCTATATCTCCAATACTTTGCAACTCACAGCAAAACAATGTAGATTCATAAATAGCACTACAGGTAAGAGGGTAAATATGCATTTTTGGTTTTGGGGTGAACTGTCCCTTTAAGAGGTAAAGTCAACTATAACTCCCAGGGGCATTTTGGTAAGCAACACTAAATTACCAAGTTTAGATTTTAAGACTGCAACTAGTTATTTTCAGTCTGTAAAATGTTAGAAATGGAGAGAAATGCCAATCACACTTTCCTAAATACTAAGGTGATGTCCTCAAGCATCTTATTCTGCTAAACATTACAAGACACATTTACATGTCTCTACTTTGCAGAGGCTTATTTGAATTATTAGGCAATATAAGATTAATTCAGGAACTATGAAGAGATGTGAGAGAGACTTCTCAATTTATGTGTGAACATTGAAGATATCATCATTAAAGGAGAAAAACTCCTGCCCTCCCTCTATGCAACTGTATCACAATTCAGTTTTATTTGCTTTTTCAGACTCAACCAACATTTTAAGTCTGATCAATAATAGTGAGTATCTAGAGAATCTACAATACCTTTCAAAAACATCTTTGATTACTGGACTGCAGACAGATTCTTCACAGAGCGATAAACTTGACTCTCTGCGGAAAAGAGCCGGGGTAACGTGTTCCTGAGGAGAGGGGGAGATGAACTTCTCAAGGGGAGAGAAATCACACAGGAAAAGCCCCTGGAGTACATCCCGGTAGATTCCTGCCAACACTGTTCCGTTGTTTGCCTCGGATGCCATGGTCAGCATGCGCTCGACATGCCACAGAGGCTCAAACAGATAAAACATGTTCTCCCCGTGCTGGTTGAAAAATTCCCCCACAAATGAGGAACCCGTTCGTGTGGTGGCCAAGAGTAATATGTGCTTACGGCCACCGCTGAAGCTGTACATGCCTAAATCATCTAGTTCGTCCTCTTCTTGCTCCTCGGATAGATTTGAGTAATTCCCTTTTGTGCCGGTGAGTTTGGAGAGCAGCATTTTGAGCATCATCAGGGAGCCATTTTGTGTTGTGTTGCTGTAATCCAATGGAGTCTGTGGGGTCTGCTGCGGAATCTGCCTCTGGATCAGCTTATCAGAGACCCTGATGAGATACAGAGGCTTGATTAAAGAATATCGACAGGTGGAGCAATATAGACATCTAACATAGGTCTTACATTTACATTATTCTTACACTTTTATATATGAAGCTACAGCCAGATATTAGCATCAAGACTGGGAACAGGGAAGCAGTTAGCATGGCCTTTGTATTGATTAAACAAGGGAGATGTAACATGTTAAACAGTGAGCTATTGAAGTGCTAGTAGCCTGAGCTTATAACCTATGGACAAAGTCAGGGTGTCTGCTTCCCTCTGTTTTCAGCTGCTGGCTGTATCATATGAGAGTGGTATCAATCTTCCCATCTAACTCCCTGCAAGAAAGTGAATAAGTGTATTTTCCAAAATGTTATTCCTTTAAAGTTACAAGGTAGCCTCTAGCCACTGGGATAATCTTCCACCCAGTCTCTGCAGACCAGGTAGATAGATACTTTTATTTGTCCCTGTAGGAAAATTGGTTTGCAGCTTAATGACAAAGGCATTCATGTACCCATACATATACCAGGTAGGGGGGATGGACCAGACCAGCTGGACATCTTTTATAACCACAAAGGTGAGGAAACAATAGGGCATATGACGCTGGTGCATTATCTGATAAAAACTTAAAGAAGTTTTTCACAGATATAAAGAGGTTCCTCACATAAAATAGGCCACCTATGCAGTAGAAAGACACAGATACTTTTGAAATTGGGGTTACATGACTAAGAAAACAGAAAAAGAGGGCTGTGGCATTCGCTTTTCCTCAAGAGGTAGAAAACCTGCATTTACCAGAATGCACTCCACCGTACAAGACCAATAAACACTCCTGCTGGTGGGTAACATAATGCAATCTCATGTGTTTAAGAAAATGGCGGCTGGCTGGTAGTGAACGATCTCGAATTACAGTTAAACACTGAGCTAAAACATGCTTCTGAAAACATTTGAGGCAAGAAATAAGCAATGTACTAACACAATCTTGGTTTATATTCAATCAACACTGCTTAGTTTTACCATTTGATCTCAGTACTTTCGGCCTCCGTTTTCACTGTGCAGGAGGCAGTATGGCGCCCACTTTCTGTTCACAAACTCTCACTATTACAGCTTATCTGGGCATTAAAATATGTTTCTGACAACATTTTAGGAGAGTCATATAGGCAGTGCAGTAACATAATCTTGATTTATAGTCAGCTGTCTGTCTCTTGATCTGCTTCTATACTCTTTGTGTCTGCAGTGGCAGCATTGGTGGCAACAAAATGAAACCACAAAAGTGCATCCTGTACTTCGAACAACTGCCTGAGCACCAGCTATAGATGATGATGTGAAATATGTTGTCAGGCGGAGTTTTGCCAGGGGAGCAGGAGGAGGGATATCTAGGCACTGGTTAGATGGAGTGAAGCTTACCACAGTTAATCTACACACACTATCCATATTGTTTTAATACAAAGCTGGTTGAAAATCAGGGAAGTATTCCTTTAATGGCATGTGGAACAAATAAAAACTTGGATCTATTTTATTGAACAGAGGAGGGCAATATTGTCACCCAGACAAAGTCAAGGAGATGTCTCTGGTCACCCACAATGCTGTATGCTTTCTTCATCGCTCTGTCTCTGTAGATGCTTTCCATACTCGGTTATGTAATATCTGACGGTTTGTTGGTCATAGTTACAGCCTTTTAGTCTTTTTCTGTGCCTCAGTAGCACTGGCAAACCAAAAGACAATGGAGAAGGATGGGACACTTTCAATAAAAGCTAAATATTCAGAGCATTTTGCTGTGGACATTTAAAAATAGCCATTTCTTTAGAAAGTACATTCTCTGCTGTGTCTGAGTGCCAATCAGGTCAGTCCACAGAATCTAATTACACTTGTGGTCAATGATGATGCCAAGGTACATGTAATTTGTAACAGATTGTATTGGCTCTGCAGTGATAAACGAAAGGTGCAGCCCTCTAAAATCAATGGCTATGTCCTTTGTTTCAGAGGTGACCACTGACCTATGCATTTTCAAGTGCAATGTAGATATTTAAACAGACAGGAGGCAAGATACAGGGCTGGCACACATGCATTTCCAGATTGCAGATTACAGATTGCTCTTTATTCTTTTACCTAGATAGGATGTTGCTTTCCTTTTCGATGATGACCAGGGCCACGATACAGATGAAGACAATCGCATATTTGGTCTTCATTCTTGAGTCCTGGCTTCGTAACTGGACGTCTAGAGTTTAGTGTGTGTGTCGGTCATAGCTTGTCATGCAGAGGCTAAAGCTTCAATCTGCAATAAGAAAAGTACATTGATTTAGACAGTAAAAAAAATACATATGTATCATAATTCCTGTGCAAACTCTTGATGTTTCTTGGGTAAATACAGTATAAAGATCAATAAGAGGTAAGAAAAAATCTCTGTCCTGGATTACGCTGAAGACATAAACCGTTATAAAAAGAATCTCCCATTTTAGCTCTGAGAGACAGACCTAAACTCAGCCAGACCTTTTTTTTTTATATTGAAACAACAGACGCACTGATCTGAAACCTGAGGAATGTTCAGCAGTTTGTACAACACATTGCTTTTTTAAAACCTGTTTGCCTCATTTCTGAGAAGCCCTGAAAAAGACAGTCTTACCGCACTGGGGTTGGTGATAAAGCAGAAAACGGATGAGAGGGAGGTAGTTACTGTAAACAGAGGCTGGTTTTCAATGCCAGCAAACACAGTGTAACACTTCCACATGGCACTGAGTCAAGGAAACAAGGCAACTTTCTCTTTAACATGAAGCCACTTCACATAAGTGAATGTGTTGCTGAGGTGCACCATCTTACAGGTGAATTCTTAGATATCATTTCTGGGAAGTTTGCCCACATTGATGAGTAACCAAAAAGACACAAGCCTCAACATGTCGACAGTAAAGTGATTTAATGATACTGATGATCTCATATTTGCTGCAGTGCAAGTTAGAGCTTGAATCACATACAAATCTCATGTCATTAGCCGTAGTGGTATCATTCCCCGCCTTTGGGAGTATTGTGTTACTCTGCAACCTGAACTCATAAACTCATAAACGGCAATTCTGTTGGGGACACAATCCACATTTATGTAGTCATACCCGCCCACACTGGTGTCACACCGCTCCTCTGAAAGACTTCTGAACAAATTAACTATTTTGACATCATTTGAAATGATTCAGTACGACAAATCTCTTAATTCTGAATAAATTGTCCACACACATTTTTTAGTGACTGAAAAAGAAATGTAAACTACACACACACACACACCCCACACACACACATGCCATTTGGACCTGTCAAGCCAGTGAATAATCTCTACAAAGCATATCATTAAGGGAAAAAGACACAGTTTTCAAGGCGTTGCGGAGTGATTGTGTGCTCTGTAAGTAAATATCACCCAATTATCTGGGCTTAATACACCATAGCCGTCAAACTGTCAGGCTGAAGCACTTGAGCTGAGCACTTTTACATATTCAAGAGTCAGTGGAGCGTTTGGCAAATCTGACTATCTGCTCAAGCAGAAACACACATCACTCTGTTTATCATCTCACTACAAATTACATTAATGGCTGCCTTCAAAGCCTTGAAGCAGCATATCATGGAGACGCTGAAAGCTGAATTCCCACTGAATGTTTTGCTGTTCATCCAGGGGTGTTCGTGTAAGCAATTAACTGTTACAGCCAAATGCTGAGAAATGTTACACTATGGGTAGGTGCTGTGTATCAGTTATAATTGATTGATTTTAGTTTGGATGTCATTTAGATATAAAGAAAACTACCCCCTCAGTGTGCTGTGTGAGTGGTGCCTATTTAATCCTATAGCAGTCATTAGGGGGGAGGGGGCTTTCAATTCAGGAGCATTTTCCAACACCCCCACCACTGAACCAGAATGAATACAGACTAATGAATACTTCTGCATACTATTAATCCCTGATGCCATTAGATGAGGGGATGATGTTTCCACATATTCAAAATCAAATCTGTAAAAATGGTTAAATGAGCAACTCACATCTGTAACAGAAAGAATTATTGATTATAGTGGACTCCGTGGCAGCCTCCATGTTTGCACAATCACCATTTATATACCTGCATCATGCCAGAAAACACACATCACACATGTATGCTTTGACAGTTGGATTTGAGGTGGACTTTATCATTATTCATCATGTAACGCGTTTTTTTTCCGCGCATGGCAGCAGGATGTTTACAAGCTGCACCGTGTGCCGGTGGCTCTGTAGGTTGTTTTTCTTTTTTTTCCAGCTTTGAGTCATTTCCTTCCAGAGAAAAATAAGATGCGGATATATTGGAGTAGCGGAATGCACAAACCTTTAGCTGATCTCTCTCTGCAATCGAGCAAAAACAATCCTGATCTTGTGAGAAACAGTATCGTCCCCTCTGTAGCATCTTGCTGCATTGTGTCGGACAAGGACACACTGCTTCATTGTATCCTCGGACGCGGGCTCCTCTCCTCTGCTGGATGAATGAGAGGCAGCGCGGACGCACGGATGTCTTGCAGAAACATCGGCACCAGCGAAGGAGAATTATGTTTGTTTGTTTGCTCTTTTTTTGATTAAATATTGAGTCGAGAAAAATAAACTCGGAGCCACAGAAGTAATTGCAAAATTCTCCCCGACAAGCCCGACTGATAGAAGCGCTAATTCGCCTCTAAATTACGCTTGTGTCGCTTTAAAACTTTTTCTCCAACTTTCACCATGTGCTGGATGCCACCGCGCGCAAGCGAGCCGACTGTGGCCACGCTTCAAGTCACCGCTCTCCCTGCGTGGGACATCCTGTGCTGGCGAGGTCACGTGATCCCCAAACACCCTGCAATTATGTGTGTAGACACCCCCACCCCCATGTTTGAGGAAGTGCCCCCAGAGCACAGAGGCTATGCCACTGTGTGCACTGTTAGTCATTTAAATCACATTTAATTACATGTTTTTTAGTGTTGTAACCTGAAATTTTGTTTCACAGCCAATAGGCTACCATGTTAATTTAGGAATTACTGCCATAACATAATGCAGTGTCTATTCACTCCATGCATGAAGCATGAAGTCACATAATCTGTCAGATATCTTAATGCATCTTCAGAGCAAAACATGTGAACCTGTATGCTACTGTGCAAATTTCTGTCCATCTTGATCTTGACATAGGCTAGTTTGGGTAAGATATAAATGCATATAAATACCTCCATTAGATAAATAAGAAATTAATAAGAATAAAAAGTACTGCTTTTCTTTGAATCAGAAAGAAATGCATTTATTGATCTCCCAAGACAATAGGTCTCCTTTTGACCTTCCCTGACACCCGATGGTCTTAACCCTAGGGATGCCATCTTTCAGCCTCAACCTTCCTGTGGATATAGTACGAACTGGCATGTAATTGTATTTTCTTTCCTTTAGCTGGCAGTGTCCTATCATTACTACTATTTTTTATTTTATTTTGTTTTTGTGGTGGTCTTTTTATTCTCTGTCCTGTATTTCTTATGTCTGTTTTTGTGTTAAATACTCAGAAATAAAATGAAAGAAAGAAAGAAAGAAATGCACTTAATGCAACTTGCCATTACTTAAAATTGTCTCCTGATTGCACCCCTGTAATTATGTTATAAGCCACTTGAACTGATTATCTGCGCTGAACAAAATAAAATGCATATATTCATTGCTTTACAATACTTTGGGTGTTACAGTGCAAGTACTAACACATTACCACGCTTGGGGAATGAGACCTTACAGGTAGAACTGCAGATCCAGTCACCTTCCTCCCCCTCATGTTTGGGGAGGTGCTAAGTGTTTAGAGTTATCACTGCTATCAGGTGGAGTTCTCTTGGGCTCATTAGTGTCTGCTGGAGGAGGTTAACAACATCCACTGCAGGTAAAGCAGCAGCCATTTTCTGTAATCACCATAATCACTACCAATGGCGTAGGTTTTGTGTATAAAGGGACAGGTGTAGGTGTAGATTTTGTGGGGGCAAGGAACATGGTTATATCTGGTGACCAATCACTGCTCTTCATTACACGCACCCAGTTAAAAACTAGAGATGATCGAGCATTTTCAGTTGTTGGTCCTAAACTGTGGAACAGTTTCCCACTTACAGTCAGATCTTACCCCTCCACATTTAAAACCCCCATCACTTTGCTTTAGCCTTTTAGTTATCTTTATGATGATATGTCTGAGCACACTGCTTAACACATGTATTTTCTGTATTTTATTTTGTTTTTTGTGCAATGCTGTTTTTGTGTTAGGATTTTGTCAAAATATTGTATGCTCTTGTTCATTTTACTTACATTTTCCTATTTATGACTGTTTTCATTTGATCATTACTGTTTTTTAAATCTCTTTCTGAAGCACTTTCATCAACATTTGTTTTTAAAAGTGTTCTGTAAATCAATTTGACTTGACTTGACTTGACTTGACTTGACTTGACACCTCCCCCGCAGTATTTACAACATATGCATTTGTCCATCCCCCATCCCCCAATAAAACCATGGAATTAGCAGAGGACTTCTATTTTGACAAAATGCAGAAAAGGCACAAATTAGTACATAAAAATCGACTATAATGCAGGAAACTAAGTGTCTGATGCTCAAAACTTTCTGCTTGATGACCCCCAGACCTCCTGTTTCATGTGTCTTGGGCACGTATGAAATATGGGGATTGAAACAGGGGGGTTACTGCAACAAATTAATGTTTTAAATGTCTTTAAATTGTTGAAATATAAGTCCTCTGCTACTTTTATATTTTTATGGCAGGGGAACAAATGCACTTGTTCTAAATATTGAGGGAGACATATCTCCTGCATTCCCCACCCCCGAAATCTACACTTATGATTGTCACCATTACCTCCCACAGTATCAGAATCTGAAAGATAGTTATGTTGTGCTTTACAATGCACACAACACACCAACAATTGAAAAGAACGTGCTGATCTTGAAGAACCATCTGTAATGTGGTCCAGTGTTTTTAATCATGTACAAATGTCAGTCCTTCTAGGTCCTTTTCAATTAAGACTTTTTGTCACAAAAGGTGTAAATCAAAATATGAATGGTGGCTGAGCTCCATTCACCTCCTTCACCCTGTCCACAACTCCAGATAAACAAATCTATTTCTAAATATTTCCAAACATACTGTACTGTTAAGTAAAAAAGTGAGAATGTTTTGACATTTATTGTCCACCAGCAGTTTTTCACCACTTGGAGGCAGCAGTGTAAAAGAATGCCAAGTCCTGGCGCAGCAGATCAGAGAGGGACTGACTGCCTGAGAGCACCAGCTTAGTTTCAGCTCCAGGGTCCAACATGATGTACGTCAGCATCATGTCAAACTCACCTACAAAAATAATATTTGACGCAAGTTAGTTTTGCAGCTGCATTGCATTTAAACATATTAAATACATGCATGGAGGCTTTTCAGTTTGTACATTTCTATAAATCACTTATTTGGTTTCATACACACATTTTAAAATCATTTTTATTTACTTTTGTAGTCACAGATTTTGTGTGTTTATGCTTGATTTGCACATATGTATCATGCATGGGTCTGAACAGTGACAACCTCTGCCAAGGCCTTAAGGTTTTGTTGAAATCTTAGAAACATCCACAAAACAGGACTTATATAAACTATCTTACCGCCTCAAAAGACTCCTGTTACTGGTCTCTAAAGTCCAATGACTCCTGCAGACATAGTGTGTCATATCTTTTCGGATTTTGCCTGATTCATGACTCTGTATTCACTCTAGCACTCTCTGAGGTTTATAAAATGAAAAGGCTGTTAACCTACAGTATACTCTACATGGAGAGATTAAAGGAATGACCTAGTTTTAGAGTGGACCAGGACTAAAAGCAAACCTCTGCCCTTGGCAAACCGCACTAGAGATTATCAATAATAATCCAAAATGGTAAAGCTGAATTGGGTATCTTGACAACAGGTGCTCTGACAAACAGAGTGATCCTATAGTGACACAAGATCTGAAGGTTACAAATTATTCAAACTCTCCCTTTCTATTTTTGACCCGGTAAATCTCTCTTTTTTTTTCCAAGTAAGCTCCAGAATTTTGTATTTGTAAAAAAGCAGGGAAAAAACAAGGATTTACCAAAGCAGTATTTTGTTTTTTACTACTCCAGAAACAAATACACTGTACACTATACAAACTGCTGGAGAAAACATTGCTTACTTGGACTGATATATATTTGATAATTGATATAATGATACTTTTCATATATATTATGGGTGTATTTTTGGTGTATGTGGGATTCTTGTAATCCAAAATACTGCAGTGATAAGCTGTCATTTGGTAGTGTACACATATATTTGACATTTTTATGGACCCTCACGTTTCAGAGACATGAACAGGACTGCAGCCAAACTAATTCTACTTGCAGCTCTCTCTGTCAACATCGCTTCTTGATGAACGGCCAAAAACGTGCTCTGAACTTCAGCCACTAATGTAATCAGGAGGGAGACATTTGCTCATGTAATAATTTCATGTCATTTGAAGATCAAACACATTTAAATGCTTTAACTATCATTTAATTAGGATAAAATAACCTCTTCACATATTCATTTGATTTCAGTTACTCTAGTATTTATTTTTATGGCCTTTATAATGTACTAGCTCATATTTACTGAAGGCTTTCTTATCTTAAACTATCCACTTAAGTGCATGAATTCAAATTTGTTTATGCCACACCCCACCCACTGATGAGGGCATGCATTATTTTTCCTGTCCTAAACTTAAATCACAGTACTTCTTGCACAAAAGGCCAGGAAAGGTTGCTTTATTTACACAGCACATTTCATAAACAAGTTAATGCAGTGCTTTAGGTATAAGTCACTGAAATAAACAATAAAAAGGAGGTTGGGATAATAAAAAAGCAAGCTAAAAGTAAAATATAATGAAAAAATAATCAAGATAGAGGTATTTTAGTAGACGAAATAATAACATTTAGAGTGCAGATTAAAAGCAAGTGTTTGAGAAAGATCTCCTAGAAGTGTGTCCCAGGTATTTACAGCACAGTAGCTAAAAGCAGGTTCACCATGTTTGGACTTAATTCTGGGAACAATCGGCAGACTGGTGCCTGCTGACCTGAGAGGTTTGGCCATTTGATGATGTGGCTTCCTTGATGTGTTTTGGTCCCAGAGAAAGATGACCTTGGCTTATGATGTTGCAAAGAAGCATACTAATATCTACTATATTTCATCCTCTGCCGCTCTTGATTTCTTCTTTTCACATGGATGCTAAACCTTCTGAGGGTCAGTTCCTTTCTAAAGTGGCTGAAGTGGTCCATCTGGTCATGATTTGAGACACTGTACATTGGCGTCAGTGGCTTATCTATACTGATACTTGTATCTTAGGACACACTGAGGCTGTTTAGACACAGGTTTGGCTTTGTCTATTGATGACGATAATCCTCGCAGCAGCAAACTGAAGTTAAGAGAAATTCTCCCATGGGCAGCCTCGCAGCTCCATCCCCAACAGGAACAAAGAGGTCACCATGTGCCGCTGTGATTGAAGGCACGGGATTAGAAACTAAGACGATGACTACAGATGAGCAGTGAGCTTTTAGCCGTATTTTTTTTTTTTTTTTGCAGTGATCTTTGCAAAGACACTTGCACATTTAAGCTTCAGTGGCAGGTTTTTTATTGAGGAATATGCACACTGGCACACATCTGAGGGTTTAAACATTTTAAACAAAGGTCACTGTGACAAATGATAAAACAAAAAAGCAGAGTGGAGGGGGCTTCACATCCAAAAAACTTTTAAGGGATGCTGGATCAAAAAATCGGACTAAAGCAATAGCCAGACAGGAGATCCGCACATTATATTGAAAGCTTCCAGTAAATTGTGCAATGTGAGAGATGAACGTGTCTTAAAATTGCTTTTTCTGCTTTGTGATAGTGATTTAAAAATGTCTGATGAAGATCTCTGTTAGACTGAAACACTGCACAGCTAAAACTACTGGGAGTTTTAAATACAGTGTGTGGATCTGCTGCCTGGTTCCTGCTTTAGATGATAAAAAAAAACTCGCATAATGTCCCACTGTATGTAACAAAGGAACCAGTCGACCCTGCTTGCAGCTGCATTGTGTGTGCTAATTGTGCTTTACATTTATGACTTATGGAGTCTGTGTGACCACAGACAGGCTCTGTGCATTACAAGATGAGGAGAGATTAGAGCACAGTGGGTTAATCTTTAGGCCTGCCATCTGCCAGGACCATGAGAATTAAACCTGAAGCCATGGCCTTGACCAACACCATACAAAAGTAACCTGACAGGTGATCTTTGGTAATGAGTATATTATGCAATCTTTGTATGAAAGTTATGGATCTTCTGCTTCAAATGGCATACAAATATAATTGATGTGTCTTTGAATACTTTTCTGTCTGGTCACATTATGTTTCCAATCTATAAGCTCTCACTGTACATGCAGGGCGGTTGTCTGCTGCCAAAGGTCACAGATCTTAAACCATAATGTTTATAAAAATGAATATTTATGGTTTTTAAATCTGTATATGTGTGTGTTGTCCTCTCAGTGACTCTGTACCAACTAACAGTTTTTCTAAATGCACAGTTGGTGCACCAAGCATTTGCTGAGGTCATGCTACACGCTGTACATTCTACCATCACCACTCAGATTATAAAGTAGATTTAATTTCAGTATATGAGAATGGATTGTAAAAGGTTTATGCATGTGTGTAAATCCTCCTGCACGCAACATGTTTTAATGGTGTGTGCAGTTGTTCTGTTGAGTTATTATTTTTTAAATGGGAACAGCAAAATATTACAACTGTAATGATTTCATTTATTTATTTTTAATCATGAATGCCTTTTTTGTTTTGTTTTTTTCAGTTGCAGATCGAAGACAATTTAAAACACAGCAGGAAGTAGAAAACAAATATGGATTTAATTTTAAACTTTTAAAAATTAATAAGACAAGAAATGAGTCATTTGAGTTGCATTCACTCACTTTTTAGTGCAAAAGCTAACTCATTAAATTGAAGACATACAGTGACCAGTCGATGGGTTGGTGTTTGTAGAAAGATGATCCAAATCAAATGGAGGACCAGTGGGTTTATATTATACAACATTTGTTTACCAGACTTTACCTCTGGGTGGTTTTAGATTATCAAACAAGAGGATTATCAAACAAGAAGATTAGCCAGCTTCAGTGCCCAGAATACCACTCAAAAAGTCCCAGAAAGACAGATAGTTAATCAGAGGGGTTTTTAATTAGAGAATCAACACACAGTGTAAACATGGCAATAAATAAAGAAATGAATGAACACAGAAAGATGCAAACCAACAA
This sequence comes from Epinephelus fuscoguttatus, assembly GCF_011397635.1. Taxonomy (NCBI): domain Eukaryota; kingdom Metazoa; phylum Chordata; class Actinopteri; order Perciformes; family Serranidae; genus Epinephelus; species Epinephelus fuscoguttatus. Next base: position 19,903,077 of record NC_064767.1, read on the forward strand.
AAAAAAAAAAACAATTTGCATGTAAAACAAAATGATATGGTAAAAACATTATCCTGTCTTGTTTGTCATTATCATCTGTTTATAATTTATCAGTGTAACCCAAACTGGCACACATTCACTTCCTGGTTTCCACCAGACAGGACAGGAATCAAACACAGAGTATAATCTCATCAGATCATTCACTGCTGTCATCTACATCATCTTAATTTTCTGATTATTCTATTATTGACTAAATCATGGAGGGTTTTTTTTCTTTGTCTCGTAATGCAGCAGATGGCTGTGGTGTGCATAGCAGATGGTACTGTACACAGTATGGGGAAAACACTGACCATTATAACAATATAGATTCTGTATCACAATAATCCCTTTACTTTGACCATGACTGAGCCAGTCACGGCACTTCATGTAAAATTATTAGAATTCAAGAGCAAGAGCAGATTGTATTATTAAGTTTTAGTTTATTTACTTTATTAATCCCCCTGAGGAGAAATTCAATGTTTTCACTCTTGCTTGTCATTAACACACAGGTCCGAAAGACACACACATGCACAAACAGGACCTATACATGCACAAATTGGAGAGATGTCAAGGTGAGGGGGCTGCCCTTGGTGAGGTTGGGTTGGGTTGGCCAAGCGGTTGGGGGTGCCTTGCTCAAGGGCACCTCGGCAGTGCCCAAGAGGTGAACTGGCACCTCTCCAGCCACCAGTCCACGCTCCACATTTTTTGGTCTGGACGGGGACTCGAACAGGCGACCCTCCAGTTCCCAACCCAAGTCCCTATGGACTGAGCTACTGCCGCCCCCCTTGCAGAAGTTATGTGTCAGAATTGTCATTATAAAGGACTTAAACACTTTTAGCATCAGCTACAATTCAGTATAGACTGTGTGGTTGTAAATACAATATCATAGTCCCAATGTTAACGCAAAATATTACAATAGCTGACATTGTGATTATTCAAACAGAAATTTATTAAATTTCTTAAATTTTTAAGTTTACATCCTGATGGCAAGGTTATTAATTTGATAGCAGTATTATTAGCAGTTATTGCAAATACAACATCTGTATTAGCCTGTAGATTAGCACTGAAACACTAAATGACAAGTATAATTTGACATTTGTAAAATCATAATATTCTGATGGTTTAACTTTCTTATCTTCAAATACAAGAATCTCTTTCATGATATTATTCTATTTTCTCCCTAAAAACTTGCAGAAAATGACATGTTTATTTATTATTTGTGGTTAATTAAATGAAAGCTGCTGATCTACATCAAAAGCAAACAAAAAAGCAAAAAAATAAAATAAAATAAATATATACCTGTCCATCATCTGCAAACTTGTGCTGTATCTTTGTGTTGTTTGCCCTGCAGGCTGAGCCATCTCCTGCAGAGTGGTGGGTGAAGAAGCCCAGCTGGAGAGAGGGGGCCCAGGAGTGACTCTTAAGATGTGTCATTGGATTAGCATGTGAGCATCTGCCTTTAGCCTCCTCCAGTCGCACTCAGACACCTTGAGAGCTGCATCTCATGTACAGGACTCTCGACGGAGCCGTCTTCATGGTGCAGTTTCATGACTTCACTCTGTAGGATGAAGAATGTAAAGATATTACATTTGCCACTGCTTTTTGTGTTTGTGCACGCCTGCTTTGGTAAGTTACACTTCTTTATTCTCTGCTTACGGTTGGCGTGTTGCTGTGATCAGACTGGGAAAACTGTTCAGATATATTTGACAGCCTCTGGGTTGTTTTTTACTCAGTTTATAATTGAGTTATATTCTGTTTTCAGTTCAGTCATTTTCGTTTCTAACCTGGTTAGATGCTCTTGTATGTGCATATGTGTTTACACTCTGTATGACTATCATACTGATTGATTTGTTTGGTATATGAATTTAGTTTCAATATTTAGATGATTCTGCTATTTCAAATAAAAACAGCATTATTTCTACCACCAGAGATCTTAAGTCTATGTATAGAAAAGGTATATTAGGAGGTTGACGTAACTCACCTGTAATCCCACTCAAAGTGGTTGAGAAAGCAGGGGGGCGAGAGCTCAGTAGGCCTACAATCGCCTTGGTTTATGTCACTCCAGTATTAAAAGCAAGACCATGTAATATTTACTGAATTCAAATTGGACTACTGAGCTTGTGTTTGCGACCTTGTGAGTCTTTTACACAAAGTTGTGAACTCAGAGGTCTCTGAAAATGTTCACTTTCGATGTTGTGTGTACCACAACCAGGGGCTGTGTTCATATGGACTCTTCACATGGTAAACACGACTCCATTTCAACGCAGCATTGATGATAATTGACCATGGTGATCACAGATGACAAAGAACAATTAAGTAATATTACGCTTAAGTTTGCTAGCATTAGCAAACATTAACCACCATGCTACTGTTTATATCAGACCAAGTACTGTTGCAGCAAAACTCCTGAGTGAACTAAATTGATTATGTGTTTTAAGTTGTGAATTCAACTTTGTAAAAGGAACATTATATTATTTTTTCATTCCTGGTCTCACTTTGAGGTGAATTACTTTAAACTTTCAAGCTTTTAATGGTGATTTTATGTCACTGTCCTCAGCACAAGCAGACTTCGCCCCCTATTTCTACGACAATGGACCCTACAGCTACAACGGAAACCTGGCACTGTTCAGCCTCTCGGAGGACACGGCTGTCGGTGAGATCAACCTCTGACATACTTGACGCTTATCATGAACAGCTAATAGTCAGGTGGAACAACTTATCAACAAAATGGCATCTTTTTGTTGCCAGTACCTCAGAGTCCAAGATGTTAAACAGTCTTTGATAGATGAACAGGTGTTGTGTGGTGTTACACGCTAACATGCTCACCTGCCAGTGCCACCTGTTGATGTGAAGGACAGTTTGCTGGCTGTGAATGTGGTGCAGCTGTCCCTCTACAACTTCTGTCAGTCAGGGTACTTATTATACTGCTGGCTGCTGTGTCTCAGTTTGCTCCACCACAGTTTTGCTCAAACAACTGTTTAACTACGTTCCTGGATTGCTGATTAATTTTGCCAGTTTTGATCAATATTTTATTCTTAAAGTTAGAAATGGAGAAGGAATTAACTTCTTTGTCCATAAAGTCAACTGTTAAGGCTAATTTGACTAAATTATGATGTCTTCTTTCAGGTACACAGATCTACTCTCTCAATGGCACAGACCCTGAGGGCCAGGAGGTGAGTTACGGCCTTTCGTTTGATCCAGGGTCCAAAGAATACTTCAGGGTCGACCCCAAATCTGGAAACATCACACTGGTGGAAAAGCTGGACAGAGAGGTAAACTTAACATAGGCTTAATAAATGATTAAATTGACTTTATATGTAATTCCTATAACCCTTTAAAAAACTAAGATGCTATCTTTTTCATCGTGTATGACTTCATATCGACTTGTTTTCTTCTTCACAGAAACAAGACTCTATAGACGTTCTTGTCAGCATCACAGATGGGCAAAGCAAGGTATCAACATCTGTGATTAAGCCATTTAGTGCCATTCTTATAATGAATCAAGCTGAGATGAACTTGAGCATGCTTTTATTTTTGTTCTTTTTAGGTTGTGGAAAGAGTCACAATATTTGTAATGGATGCAAATGATGAAAAACCTGACTTCCAAAACATGCCAGCAATCATTGATGTACTGGAAGTAAGTTAAGCTAAAAGTGTCATTCTCTCCAGATAAAATGAAAAGGACAGTACATTACTATAAAAATGTTAAGATAAATGTGTGTTGCATCATTTTATTTTCCGCCCCATATGTTGTGACCTGAATTATTTTCTGTGTTTTAGACGACTGAGTCTGGCAGCAGCATCTACAGAGTGGAGGCAGTGGACAGAGACACAGGCTCAGGGGGTTCAGTCACATACTACCTCCAGGTATCACTCGGCCCACTCACATACCACACTATCTGAGTATAAATAAGCTGAGTAAAAAAGCACAGATAAAACCTTTAAGAAAAAGTGCTCCTCATATGACATACTAGCTGAAACTGGCCAGTTCGAATGTTAATCTGCTTGTCATGGAACTAATGTATAAATGTACTTATAATGAGGTTAACATCAGTTGGATTTTCTGATGCTCATGTGTGTATGTGTGCATGTGCCTAAGTATGTTGGTGTAGTTATGGGGCAGGGGATTAAATCACAATTACATTTGTGTTAGGTATTGGAGGCTTAGAGGGCTGCTTTGGCAGGGGGTGGCAGGGAATGTTAGTTTGCACTTTGGACTATTAGGAACAAAGAACAGCTGGCCCGGAGTGACAGTGACGAGCGAGGCACCGCACATCTGGGCACAGCAGCTTTCACCTGCCTGCCCTGTCCTTGAACATATGGGCTCTTTACATCCAGATGGACAAAGAGATATACTTTATACATGATGTGGCCTAATTCAAGTGGCTACTGAGTGTTTTAATGCTGCCATCTGACCACTTTTCATGATATCTCACGTGAGTGGTTGTAAATGGGGTTTAGAGGTTTCAGAGACAGGCTTTTACTCGTGTGACCTAAAATGTGTCTCAGTGTGTGCTTTTAAAATCCTGCTTTTGTCCTGTTCTCTGTCACAGAATCCTCAGTCTACTTTGTTTGCCGTAGACAGGCACAGTGGTGTCCTTCGTATCAAGTCTGGAGAAATGTTGGACTATGAGAAAACAAAGACACACTTTGTCACTGTCATTGCAAAGGTAATGGGTGCACCAAAACTGATCTAATGTTTCTGCAACAGTGTACTTTCATTTTCATTTTTAAAGAACCCTGTGGAGTTTCTGAATGTTAAGAATGTTAGTGGTGTTTTGCGGCAAAACATGGCTAGCATTAATGGATTAAACAACGCAGGTGTTTTATGACGATGGAAATATATTCAACATGTTTGGTAGGAAACACAAAATACATCTGGGTAAGAAACCCTGAATGTAACAATGTAAATGTTTCTCATGCATATAAATTAGAAGGGGTCAGTTACATCAACACATTCTCATCCGAAGTCCTAACATATCGCTGCTTTGTCAGTGGTCTTTCACGTCTACAGTACATATTACATGTTATGTATCCTTCTGCTTCTGCCGTTGATGTTCCAAGAGGGGCTACCAACACCAGGACATCAACATGCATAAGCACATGATTGGATTTAAGCAACAAAAGCACTTCGTCTGGCATTTAGGAAGCAAACACCAGGCTCTTGGGTGAAAGTCTGGGGATTTGTTTGACCAACCTACCACCCCTTCCACCTGCACTACAGAGACTGTCTTGCTTCTTATATTACATTGTTACCAGCAGTGTTTCAACTTGACACCATCCAGCAGTGCATCATAGTGCCACAACAGGTGCTGTCTGGCTGACTGGCAACGAATCATAACAATGCGAAAGGTTACACCTGGCTGCATGCTAACACTGCCCAGACGTGTATCATACTGCTGCATGATGGATTTTGGCGTCAGGTGTCTGATGCCAAAGTCAAAGACATAGCAGCGGTATTTGACGATTTTGGAATGAGGACAGGCTGGCTACATCTACCAGTATGTACAGAAGGCCGTTATCAGCTCATTAACTGGCATTTATCAGGAGCATACACACAAACATGTCAACCTCTCATGGTCATAGTAATTATGTCGGGAGCAAAGGAGGAAGTCAGGTGATGCAGTTTAATGAGCAACAAATTCCATGTAGGGAGGTGGTCACGGATTTGTCAAACAAACACAGGACTTTCATCCAGGAGACTGCCTGTGTTCTGACTCCTGTGTGAAACCAAAAGTCAACCCTGACGTAACATAACTGATATATGTCATGTCAACATAAATAGTGATAAACATTTCAAAACATAGGCATAACTGTTTATGTTTATTATGTCTTTCTTAAAATGTAGCTTTAAACTGCACATTTCTTTCGTTTCAGGATGGTGGTGGCAACTTTAATGGCAAGGAGCAGTTCATGTCATCCTCTGCTACCCTGACGATCAATGTGATCGATGCACAGGACACTCCGCCATCTTTTATTGGGACACCGTATTTTGGCTACGTTTATGAAGTCTCTGTGCCAGTGAGTATGAAAACACAGTTTACTGACGTTCTGCTTTGACTGACATGAGAGTCTGTATAACAACTATTCAGAGCACAAGTCTTAAACATTTTGTAAAGTTCTTTTCTGCCACGTTTCTTTTGTATTGCAACAGATTTACATCTTCAATGAACATCACGTTGAATTATCACAGTACAGCGAGGCTTAGTAAACTAACATAGTGAATGCAATTTATCTGTATTCATGGCATAAATAAGAACCCACACCACAAGGCAGCATCGTCTCATGTCACACAGCTTTAATTGCTGACATTTTACACTAATACCCACGGTGCTTTCTTCATAGCTTTTCTCACAGCAGGTGAAAGCCACATTATCTCCTCAGTCACCAAATGTCACTGCAGTCATAGGAGAGAGATTGCATGTTCTGACTTTCATCTGAAAGGGAATAATTAGGATCATGACATTTGAATGTACATCTGAAGACTCAGTGAAGATCAGGTGCAGAATAGATTGTTGTGGTATGTTTTAAATAGCTGTGCACCAGTCACAGGGTAGCTCAATTACGTAAATGTCCTGCTTCCCTTTGAAAATGTGATGTAACCTAATACAGAGTTACATCATGGTAAGAGTGACATATTAGAGTTGTCAGAGAGTCAGTCGTGTCAGTTATTAAAGAAATGTTAATAATTTGCAGTATATTTTAAAGTAAGCTGGCTTTACAGCCTGGTTATCTTAAACTACCAACACTAACTATCAGCTTTGTGTCATCACTGATTTAACTGCAAACCTTTCTGCTGATTTTTTCCCCAGGGATCTGAAATATTCACTGTTGTAGCTAAAGATGGCGATGTAGGAAGCCCAAATCCAATCCGTTATTCTTTTGACGATGGTAAGCATTTCATTAAAACAAAGCTGGAGTGACTCTGAAATAAAGCAAAAGTGCTCATAGAGTAGGTCTGTCTGTTAATTGTCTCTCCAGGCGACGATGGTGTTTTTAGCATCAATAGATCAAGCGGTTGTATCACCCTGCTGAGTCTCCCCATGTTTCTGAAAAGAGAAATCTTCAACATTAAAGTCAGGGTAAGTTGCGGTTCACAAAGTACAACTGATCTGTGAACCTGGTAGATTAAACATCTCACTGGTCGAGTAATAAATATGACCTGTATAATCTTTATGCCCCTGTGTGTCCAGGCATCAGAAGTAAGTCCTGAAGGCAGACCCATGGACTATAGTGTGACCACGGTTGTGATCCGTGTGGTGGACCTCAACAATAATCCACCTACTTTCTACGGGGAGAACGGCCCACAGAGCATGTTTGAGTTGACCATGTATGAGCATCCACCTGAGGGAGAGATACTCCGTGGGCTGAAAATCACTGTCAATGACTCTGATCAGGTGGGGAGAACACTACTGTCATCCATATTTTATTTTCTCATACACTGACTCATTAGTATGAAAATGCAATCCAATGGCAAGAATAAATGTAGGTATTGTTTCTGCAAACCATGAATATGTTATATTTGTACATTTTATATAAGTGGATATGTTGAAAATTTACATTTCTTTAAGTTTCAATTTTCAATTTAACATTCTGATAATGATGTGGATAATGTGTGGTATAGATTTAGGCACATAAAATATTTGGTTATGGTTAGAGAAAGATAATGGTTTGGCTTAAAATACCCACTTTTGTCGGCACAATCTTGGTGGAAATGTCTGCACATGTCCTTAAGAAATATATAATTATGTTGCTACAGTCTCGCACAGGTATAGGCACAAAAAACTCTTGGTTATGGTTAGGAAAAGATCATAGTTTGGCTTACAATACCTGATTTTATCACCACAATCTCAGCTGGAAAAGTCCAGATTGGTCTTTGCTTCTGACTGCAAAGTCACTGCAGGATAACTAAACAAGTTATTAGGGGAAGATCACAATTTGGCTTAAAATACCTGCTTTTGTCGCCACGATCTTGGTTGGAAATGTCCCAACATGCCCTGAAAAAATATACGGTGTTGTTGCTACATTTTCACCAAGGTTTAGGCATAGAAAATACTTGGTTATGGTTAGAAAAAAATCATAGTTTGGCTCACAATACCCGCTTTTATCGCCACAATCTCAGCTAGAAAAGTCCAAAACTGTCTTTAAAAAGCATCAAAGCACTGGTGGTGTCATGCCATCCATCAGCCCCTCCTCCTCCATATGTCAAACTCATCTTACATGTAATCTGTACTACGTCACTTTTATATGTATGAGACATGCAAATGTACTGCAAGAAAATTTAAATTTATACACCCCTAATTGTGTCTCTTCAAGTTTTGACCCATTGTTTTTGGGTTAGGGCTATCAGAAGCCTAAAAACAAATCTGACATAAAAAAAAAAAAACACTGTGGTTATCATGTGGTTAAGTTTAGGCACAAAAAACACTTGGTTAAGGGTTAGGAAAAGATCAGCTCTTGGCTTAAAATATCTGTTTTGGTGGCACAAACATGGCTGGAAATGTTCCAGTGTCTCGTCAAAAACACCCAGTATTGTCACAATAAACACAGCTGGAAGTGTCCCAACGTCTCATTAAAGATATCTGGTTTTGTCCACAAACAAGGTTGGAAATGTCGCTGGTCTCGAACAGTGGTCTGCTGCTTGTCAGCTGCTGTCTTGCCTAGCTGTCATTACGACCACAGTACCCCCCACTGCTGATGAGAAACTCAGCTCTTTAACATTCAGTCAGAACTACGTCACGTTAAAAATGCTGATATAGTGTGATTCATATGAAACATACAAATGCAACATATCCTCAGCTTCCAGAGACGTACAGTGCCAACATTTTATTCTGTTGACTGGGTCTGAAAATGACTCAACAAATCACAAACAATAGCTTTTTCCAGTGATGTTTTAGTGAGCAGGAATCATCTTTTAGCACTGATACAGTATTATTGCCACTGAAAGCTGCATCACTTAACCAGGGGGAGGAACACTACAGTGATTATGATACAGCAATTATGTAATAACACTCATTTTCCAACCAAATTACATTGTTATCTAATAAGAAACTGATTAAATCAACATTCACTGCACCACAGTGTTGCGCTCAGGCTGGTGTCTGCCTTTATTTCTGTTAAATAACTAAGCCCGCCATTATCACAGACAATCCTTTTAAAAATTGCACAAATTTGAAATTAAGCCAACACAAATTAAAAGGTGCCCCCGAGTTATGCCATTTGTCAGCTTATGCAAGTCTCTTTGTGTTTCCAGCTCCTTGTATGAGCCTCATCCAAATGGCTGATGTTCACCAAATGTGTTCTCTGATAATACTGTTACAACATCAGGCCGAGCTCTGTTTGTCCAGTGATATTACGTTTCACCACGAATATTATTGTTGCCACTGATATCCTATTGATTCTCATACATTACTGTAATAATGAAAAGATACAAAGCTTTTATATTGATTGAATGGACTATACTGCATGGATTATACTGTATGTGATAGCTTTATAACAAATGCAGATTACTAAAAATAGGTTCACTCATGTATGACATTTCTGACTAATGTGATGATGTGTGTTGTGTTCCTGCAGGGTGCGAATGCTAAATTCAACCTGAGACTGATTGGACCTGGAAGGATGCTGAGAGTCGTCCCTCAGACTGTACTCAATGAGGCCCAGGTCACAATCTTAGTCGAGGACTCTGCTGCCATGGACTATGAGAAACACCACTTTCTCACATACAAGGTTAACCCATTGCACCACAGTAGACCACCTCACTGGCAGTGTTATATCACCTGCATCTGTTGCATAATTGCCCTTTTCCCATTTATTTATTCCTAATCTTTCTCCTCATTAGCTGCTCGCAGTTGAGATTGACACACCCGAGAGATTCAGTGCCACAGCTGACATTGTCATTCACCTCCTGGACACCAACGACAACGCTCCCAAATTCTCCTCAGACTACTACATCGCCAGAATCCCAGAAAACTCACCCGGCGGCTCCAATGTGGTGTCAGTCACGGTGAGAGAGAGAGTCTTCACCCTATCTAAAAATACATGCCAACACCAATGTACGTCACTGTGAGCTAAAGAGGAATGCTGATTTTTTCCAAAATGCCCAAGCAGGGCCATTAATTCCCTAAATGTAGACTTTTTGAGCGGTGGGGGTTGGGATAATATGTGAAAACATGTAGATAAAAGCTAGGCGAGGTAAGCTGCCAGATGGCTATCACTTTCATTTTGTTGTGTAACACCAAATTCCCTGATTTTTTTTTCCTAATGCTCAGTAGCACATGCAGCTGCAGCTCAAAAATATGTGCAGAAATAACATGAGCACTTTAAGATAGATAGATAGATAGATAGATAGATAGAGACTTTTTTTTCACTATCTCATCCTTCGCCCTTGTCAGTTCCTATCAGCCCTGCAGAGGCTCAAAGCAACAGGGGGGCTCGCTGATAAATCCTGCCCTTGCGTGAACACCACAGAGGCTCATTTCCTTGATCCCAGGCAATTTCAATCAGATAAAAGAACAGCCAACAAGTGACCTTGGACACACGGAGACAGCGAACAGGCATCCCTGCAGCGACAGACAGACAGATTAGCCGATGCCCATGATGATGTTCCTATGACATCAAACAAACAGAAAAAAACACAACAGTCTTTTTATAGCTGACCCCTGCAACATCACCTTCCAATCCTGCACGGATTCATTCAGTTTACTGAGCCCATGGCAGCAGACAGCTCTCTCTTCTGCTTTGGTAAAGAGGAACAAACAAATCTAACATCAATATTATGGGGTTTATCGGCGGTATGACGTCGAACATAAGTGGGATATGCCTTAGCTCACTGAGCTGCATATAAAACTCCTAAAGAGGAATTGCAGATTAACTCAACTGCTGTGAAAGTTATGTTGAACTGACCTGATTCATGTAAGTGCCACAACCAAGCTCATATTTTTTCTCTGTTCCCTGTCTTTTCTGTTTATGCACAGGCAACAGATCCAGACTCAGGACCTTGGGGTGATGTGAAGTACTCCATCTACGGATCAGGGGCTGACTTGTGAGTATAAGTGTGTAACTTAAAGTTAAAGAAATGGGCTTTTTTCAAATTCCTCTCATCCTCCTAACACTATTATTTCATCAATAACGACTGCCATGCTTATTAAAGCTTAAACAGCATTATCTCACTGTCAAAATAAGACATATTTAAAATCCACTGGTGAGATTTCTTTTATTCTGCATAAGAAAAAATAAATCTATTACTGTATAAAACAACCAAACAATGTTTCCAAAGCACCAGACTATGTTTTTCTGCCTCCAAGTCTATTCATTAGTCACTGTGTAGTGATTTTGTCAATGTGAACTTGTGACTGTGTGAAAAAAAAAGAAATCACAAACACTTCTACAACCTTATGAGCAGCTGATATCCTGAGTATTTGGCAGCAGTAGATAAACAGACCACACACTGAGGCATTTATCTTAAAGGGGACCTATTATGCTCATTTTCAGGGGCTACTAGAACATGTATACATGCTTTAGTGTTCAAAAACACTTTATTTTTCTCATACTGTCTGTCTAAATATACCTGTATTCATCCTCAGTCTGAGATGCTCCAATTTAGCGCCTGTCTCTTTCAGCCCCGAGCCATTATCACAGCTGCAGGAATGGTGATGCCTGACTTTCTACCATGAAAAATCACCAATAAGCTTCTAGATCAAATCTTGCAGCAGAAATATGACCCAAAATTAGGGAGAAAATAACTACATTGGTAACCAAGATAGCTACATGTAGCAGTGTATGTAATGTAAACACTTGCAGTAGTGTGCCTGGGGCAGATGACCACATAAAGAAAATCCAGCAAAAACACTTCTGCCTGAAAGCTGCACAGAAATATGACAGCCGACTTGTTTTTCATTTTAGACTTGGTCCTGTTTATTGCACCTAAGCACTGTAGTCCCTCAGAGGATTTGCTGGCATTTTCTCTCAACTCGATTTTTATTAGATTTCCAGTTAGAAGTCTTACCTCTGAGAAAAAAGCTCAGTGGTCACTGTTCTTGCTTAATAACACACAGTATTCCCACAGCTTACTTTTCCTTTCACATCACTACAGAGTCAGTCCTAAAGGTCATTGGCATTTTGGGTAAAGTTAAGGTTGTTTTTTTTAAGCAGACAGGTGTGTGATAGTAAGGGCATGTTTAATCTCTCAGGGCTAAAAAAACACTTGTTGTATACACTGAAATGTAGGTAGTAGTAGAGTATTTTTAGACTTCTCGGTACAGATTTTGAGCTCTGTAGCAACGAATTAGAGGAGATATGTGATGTCACTTGGCATCCAGGAAAAGGATTTCCAAAATAAGCAGAAGAGAGAGAGATTTGGAATACTTTTATCTTTGTGCATGTTTCCTTTGAGATTATTCCAAAACGTCTCTTTGAAATTTGTTATGAAGCAATAAATGACTACATGTCACAGTAGTACATCTGTAAAATTAGGCTTTTTAGATGTCAGACTTTTCTACAATATCTTGTTGGATACTTCAGCACACACAGGACCGTGCAGTCGTGATCTTTGTCTGCTTGCCCTCTGTCTTTGTTAATCCTGTAATAGGATTGGAGGAGAAAATAGACTGTTCTTTGCTTCTGACTGCAAAGTCACTGCAGGGTAACTAAACAAGTCAGTCAGTGAAACAGTCTAATTCCACTCTTGCTCTGGATTTTTACAGTTCAGTCTTTCATGACTTAAGTTCACTGGCAGTGGTATCAAAGTGACCTATTGCTTTAAAGTTTCAAGTGCAACATATCAACACAATTACCAAAATAAATGCTGGCATCGTACATTTCTCTACATTTGTATATTTTGTATTTAGTTGATATGTTGAAAATCTACATTTCTTTAAGTCTCAGTTTTCAATTTGATGTTGTGACAACGCCGAGTATAACAAAAATATTTGGTTAGGCTGAAGGAAAGATCATGATTTGGCTTAAAATACCTGCTTTTCTCACTACAATCTTGATTGGAAATGTCCTGACATGTCCTTTAAAAAATACCCAGTCATGTTGCCACAGTTTCACGAAGGTTTAGGAACATAAACTAGGCTACTTAATAATGGTTAGAAAAAGATCATAGTTTGGCTTTCAATAACTGCTTTAATTGCCACAATCCCAGCTGGAAAAGTCCAAAACTGTTCTCAAAAAGCATCCACTTTTCTAAGAACTAAACAGTGGTGCTCCGGTCTACTGCCTCGCAGCTGTCTCCTAGGTGTCACGCCATCCACTAGCCCACTCCTCTGTATGTCAACCTCAGTTTGTTTACATGTAATCTGTACTAGGTCACTTTGATACGTACGAGATGTGCAAATGTACCGTATGCCAACATTCTCCTCTGGCAACTTGGCTGAGCATATACATATATCTGATTTTAAAAGAACCTCATGAGCTTCCAGAAAATGATGCCATCCAAGAGAAAGGTTTATACATTCTCAGAAAGATAATGAAGGTGTACACTCAATCATAATAAGTATTAAATCAGTGTTAAATGTTCAAGACTGTTCAAGGAAAATCATGGCTGTCAGTTGCATGCATATGGTAAATCTGAATTAAATTTAAAAAAGTCCCCTCATATTTACAGGTTCCTGATCCAGCCTGCATCTGGGATCATCTACACCCAGCCATGGGCGAGCCTGGACGCAGAGGTGAGGTCCAAGTATAACTTCTATGTGAAGGCAGAGGACGCAGAAGGAAAGTACAGCCTCGCTGAGGTCTTTGTGACTGTGCTGGACCTGAACGACCACCCACCTGAATTCAATGATAACTTCCTTGAGACAACTATGGTGATTGGAGCACCAGTGAAAATAGAGGTATTTGCCTTTTGTGATTTATCATGTTGGATAAAGTAAAGCTCAAGAATGAAGTCAATACTATGATGTTTATCTTTATCTACACAGGCTGTAGATGACGATGCGGAAGTGCCCAACAATGTCATCGAGTATGCCATCATGAAAGCTGAGCCAGACAACAACATCTTTGACATTAACGCTGACACGGGGGAGATCATGCTCAAGTCCTACATCAAATCAATGGCCATCATTCAGAACATCACCAAGCAGAGAGACTGCACCTGGTCGCTGGTAGTGCAGGCCCGCGACCGAGGCCAGCCGTCCTTCAGCACCACTGCGGTCGTCAAGATCGACATCACTGAGGCTGTAAGTTGCAAGAAAGTTAGATGTCAGTCAAACCTACTTGAGGGATAATATCTCTCTATGATGAATTACACTGATTTTTCAAAAGCTATACACTTTCATAGATGAAAAAATAAGAGTCTGCAAAGTTGCTGATTCACTTCATATTCCAGTTTCCTTTTTCTATGACAGCCCGATGATCAGAAGAAAATAACGGCTTTGTACGTTTCTGCAAACCACAGATTCATTCCATTTGTACTATGTCATTTCTAAAGTGATTTGCAACACATTCTCACTCTGACCTCGTCAAATATCAACGCATGATCATGGACTTTCCACTTCCAGATACAACATGAAAGGTACCCTGGGTGTGTTGGTTGTTGATGTTCTGGGATGCCATGTCAAGTTCTTCCTGTTACATGCATTGTCTTCTTTCAAAATACACTTCCATTTTTACAGGAAATTTACAGTTTACATACAGTCTCGCACTACATTTGTACAACACCACGGGTGGTTGAGCTTAGGCAACAAAAACACATGGTTGGATTTAGGAAAAAACAACAGGTTTTGGCTTTATAATCCTACAGGATACAAACACGACTTACCGGGGGGTAGGTTGGTGTTTGTTGGACCCATCCACCATCCCTCCTGCCTGATCTAAATGGACTTTCACTCACTGCCTTAATTATTGTTCTTGTCAAGCCATGTTTCACCCCGACGCCGCTGAGCACCTTTGTACTATAATAGCAACTGGCTCGTATCATGCCAACATTAAAGTTTTTTCATCAGTGTCTGACACCGTAAGTCACTGCCCAAGCATCAGATTTCGATGACTTCGGAGTGAGTCCGGGTTTGTCATTGGGAAGTAGAGGGGATGGCGGATGGTTTTTCATGGAGGCATCATTGTTCCCATGGTGATTGTGCCACCAAAACCGGGTATTTTCAGCCAAAACATGATATATTCCTAACCATAACCAAGTGGTTTTTGTGCCTAAACCTAACAACAGTGTTGTTGAAACATAACTAAACATAAATTTTCAACATATCTGCTACATAAAAATGTACAAATGTAACATATCAGTAGTTTGCAGAAACATATAATGCCAGCATTCATTCTAGCAACTGGGCTGTCTATCATCAATTTGTAATGCAAGGGAATGATCCAGTGTTGAAACTTCTAATCAATTTGTATGTGGAGGTGCAGCTTTTCTCATCACAGCCCAGACTATCAGGTTCACCAGTTGTTTGCTTCAGCAGCAATTAAAAAACTGTAGTCATAAAAATAAGTATCTTACACAATTGCAATTTGTTTTCAGATCAAATCCAGATTTGTCTCATACTTCCTGGGCCTAAGGAAACGTCCCGGGGCTGTGTTTGGGATTTGTTTGACCGTTGTCACCTTCGCCATTTCAGTGACAATCTTCATTTCGACTGTCATATACTGGAACTCTGTGAAAAAGTCCCGTGTTCAATCTCAGGGCAAGATCAGAAAGATTATAAGGAGGCCTGTGCCATAAATGAAGCTTGCCTTGAGATCACCAGCACAGAAGTACTGTTGTTTTTACTCCGCAGTACCAAGAATTTCTAGCAGTTCATTTTCTAAGGATTTTGTTGTAGAACAAGGCTGTGTCTGTAAAAGAGTACAGGAGCACAATTTTCCCATGTTTTTGATTTAGTACTCACATTAGGACACCACAAACATCACTAGAGTAAACAAATTAGTTCTGCTTTTTTCTTTTTCACACAAATCCATACACAGTATTCATACTCAGATGCTGGATGGTCTCAGCAGTGGGTTTCCCAGTCAACCTCTCTGATCTTGTCTTGACAAATTACAAATCAATGGAACAATGAATTTAAGTATACGCGTTGTTTTTATCTTGTTTACTTTGCAAGACATCAAAGAAGCGGTATTAATGCAGTACGTTCGCAGTAATTTATCCCTGGATATTACAGTTTTGTATTTTGCACCTCACATGATATTTTTGGCCAAACGTTGAACACATGCAGTACCACAGTACATACAATATTTAGACGTTAATCTTTGTGTGAGCAATTATGACTTGAGTCCCATGGATGTGAATTCTCCCTGTGCTCTTTTACAGACCCAACTCAGTGGGGGGCCTTTGGGATCATTTTTGATGCAGAATAGAAACAAGCCTTTGCAAATTCTAGGCATGCTTGCTGGTGTCATTAGTCTCATGGTCATAGTCACGGTCATCATCTCCACTGCAACATTCATGCGCAACAAAAAGTCCAACCGGATCCTCCCTAACCGCCGAGTAAGGAGGAGGCGGAAGCCACAGCCCTGGAACTTGAAAAACCCCTTTAAGACACCAGAAACTCCCGGAGAGAAATTCCGAGTAGAGGAGGAAGAGCCAGAGCCAGAGCCAGAGCCGGAGGTCATCGTGGAGAATGTCAACTATAACAACAATGTCAACAATGTTGTGAGACACTGGCCTCCGCCGCCGCCAAGTGCCCCATCTCTTCCCCCTCCACCTCCTCCTTACATCCCAGGGGAGAGGCAGTGGGCCGTACCCACCATCTCTGCAACAGTGGCACCCAAACCCAGAAAGAAGCCAGTGATGAACAGACAGGACACTAAGAACCTAGCACTGGTGTCAGAGCTCAAGATGAAATTGGAGCAGAAGAGGATGCTGAAACATTAGTAATGCTCGACAAAGCAATCTCACCTCAAGGTCCATTTAGTAGCTGTGCCAGAGCTTTCACCACCTTCATCAGCAGATCCAGTCTGCCTAGTTTTAAGAGAAATGTACACATTCAGATTTACATTTTTTCTTCTTCTCATACATGCTGCCATATAGACAAATAGAAAAATAAAACTGAACTCTGAACGAGCATCTTCATCCATCTGAAGATGATGACGATCATGTGATCCGATCAAAAGCTCCTGATCAGACACTAAATGGACCTTGAGGTGAGATTGTTTTGTCAGCTGATGTTTCCAAAGTCAAGAATGAACTGTGAAACTTAATCATTAATAGTGCTTTGTGTGTGTACGTGTGCCTGGGTGTGTGTGTGTGTGTGTGTGTGTGTGTATTTCAAGAAAGATTAAATACACTGAAACAGCTTAACTTCTTGTGTATCAAAAATCTCAGTTTTCATGTGATGGAAAAAAATCCCTTCAGGTGTACCATCACTCAGATCATGTCTCCAATTCATGATGTTTATTTCCAGTTTCTGTGTCATCGTGTAACAGATAAATTCCACCTTTTGAACCATTTGTTGACACCCTAGTGGCTTAAAGTTCCTCACTTCACATCCCTTGTCGGGAATGAAGTCATTCCAACTCCAGCAAGCAAGACTATTTATTTGGGACCCGACCAAGCTCCTTACAGGAGATTTCATGACACTTGAACTGACTAAAGAGATCAGCCGGGGGAAGGGAACCAAAGTGATCACGTTAGGAAGACCTTTAATCCTTCCACGCAGGTGTAAAGCACTGTTTAGACCCCTGTTTCGCAGCAGTCACGATATGTTTATTTCCTGATTGAAAAGACTGCGCTTTTTGTTTACTGCTGTATATTTGGTTGTTTTGTTTGTTTCAATTGGTGTATTTATGTCAAAAAAAAACCCTGAGGCTGTCAATACACCTGTCAAGATTTTACTACCAATAAAATAACTTCATTTGTAATTTCAACAGAGGTGAAAGAAGTATCAAGATCATTGTGCTCAAGTAAAAGTAGTAATACTGCACTTTGAAAATACTTTACTTTGGTAAAACCAAAGGAGTGTCAGCAACATCAAATATGTAAGTACTCATTACTGCATGTAGAGTGGCCCCAATCATGGGTGTATTACCGAAGGGCTCAGGGGCCCCTAAGCCAGAGCCTCTGCATGAAGTCGATGTTATTAATTTTGCATTTCTTGTCAAAGGGCTTACTCATTCATGTCAATAACAGAGCCCCTCCTCATGCACCAAGAGGTGGTACTAATGTAGTAAACAAGGTAGCGATGGTAAACAAGCAGAGAAAAGGTTACCTAGCAAAAGACATTTCTTGCTAAGTAGCGGACATGGCCACATCAAAGAAGCAGAGGAGCCGATGGTGAGGGAAGGGAGAGGGATGACATGCAGCAAAGGACTGTGGGCTGGAATTGAACTTGTGGCCGCTGCGGCAAGGACATTGCGTTTGTGCATGGGACTCTAGCTCTATCCACTGAAGTGTTGCTGCTTTTAGGAGTAGTGGAAAGTTAAATTCTGTTTCACTGAAAGACAAAGAAGTTGTGTTTGTCGAGTTTGCATGTGTTGTTGTTTTTAAATAACCCATACGATGCAAGAAGCAGCTGGCCCCCACGTATTTTACATTATTTAATCTGGCCCCAATTTAAAAAAAGTTTGGACTGCTCTGTAGTTTAATCTGTAACAGTGCATCAATTTTTTTGTAAAATTATCAAATGGTTTGTGATAAAATATTAATCTGGAAAGTAACTAGTAACTACAGCTGTTAAAGTAATGTTTAGCAGTAAAATGTAGAGAAGAAAATACTTCAAAAATGGTACTAAAATACAGTACTCGACCAATGTACTTTGTTAATTTTCACAACTGAATTTGAATTTTAGATGAAATCACAGTTGGATTATTGACAACAAGCAGATAAACTGTGATTTTTTTTTAAAATGTATTTTAGATTTCACATCACTTCATTGATTCTGCATGTATTCAGGCTGCCAGTGGGACAGTGTGGCCAATCTGGTCACAACCAGCTACAACTGCCCAGGATTACAACACACTGAGTCCAGCACGCTCAGATCATTAGACTGTAGCCTTGAAGGTTCTGTGAAAGACACAGAGAGAAAACAGCTTTGCTGCCACTACAGCTTAAGACCAACACCTCCTTAATGAGCTGGCAAATATACTCTCCTGCCCCCTTCTGGAGACGGAGGAGAAGCTGCTTGACCACAGCCCCGGGGTAAAAGACTAAGATTTGGGATCACTGTAACCAAGTACTCACTAATGTAAAAAAAAAACAGAGCAAAATTACCAAATCAATGTATCCAAACACTGAATAAAACACACAGAAAACAACAGGAATGTGCATACGATGGGAGTTAGAATGAGATGTATGAGGAAGGCCTTACACAACAGTATTATATTTGCTGTTGTTTTTAGTAAGACCTCACCAGATGTTCTGAAAATATGTAATATATTATCCTGATACAAGCCCTTTTGCTCTCCTTAGCTCCAATATCAATGTGAGCACTACCAATTATGAAGTTACACCGAACCACTCATTGGGTATTTGTGTAGACATCACAACCAAACATGCACACTATTTCAAAGTTACATAAAACATGAAATGTGCAGATTACCCTCACTAATCCAAGGACCAACTTGTTCATCTTTGCACAATATTGCATGGTTGGCCAAAAACCAAAAGTCCATCTGCCCTGATTTAGTTTGGACTGACAAGATGTGTGTGACTGGCACTGAACTTTCTGCAGCCTCTGCTGGCACATTTCATATGGTTATGATGACGCAGAGCAGACTCTGGGGATTAATTTTTATTTATTTATTTATTTTTTTTGACAAAGTAAAAACTGCCTCCTAAATGCAAATTATACAAACAAATGTGCCATAGATTCTGAAGGAACTAAATGCAAATTTTGGGTCAAAATGTTGCACATGTGAAAAGTTTTCAGTGTTGCAAGCTGTTAATGCTCTGAAATGAAACGAGGGAATATGAGAACAGCCCAAATGATCATGCATTATGCCATGTAAGAGGCAGCCAGGATTACTGGGCTATTTGATAGAGGATTACAGAGTTAAAAGTTGCAAAGAGCATTGATGATTTAGAATGAAAGAAAGCTACGCACAGGGCTCAAAAACCCTGGTATGTGTTTGAAGCAACAGAGGTTTTAAAAGGTAAATGAAATATTTGATTTCTGGATAATAAAAAATATATAAAAGAAAACATTATGTCAACAGTATTAACGCCTGATCTTTGAATGTTTATGCCCGTTAGATCAGCAGTTTTTATATAGCTAAGTGTCTAGATAATACATAGCTTAAAGCAACATCAGGACACATAAGGACAAAAATAAGATACAGATTTAATTCATGTGTGATGTGTGCTGAAATCGCTCCAGAATTCCCACAGTCTTGTGTCATAGACAGTGCATGAGGATTACAACAAAAAGCAGCATCAATCCCCCACCCGCAAATCATATAAACACGTCCGAACAAGCAAGAAAGCAGATGTGTCTGTGCTCCAGAAAACGAGAGCTGCCAATCTCAGCCAGTCATTTTAAACCTTGATCTTAAGTCAATAGAAGCGGGGCCCCAACAGAGATGAAGCGCTTGCATCACAGCAGACTGCAGCACATGGAGATGGAGGAGGGGGCTGGTGTGATCTGATCATAAAGTGACGGCAGGAGGGGATGTTGGAGAGGATGCCAGTGTTTGGGTATTATGTCAAAAGAACAATGCCATTGGCCGAGGCATATCCGGCGTGCCATCTGTCTGGGTAGGTCGCCACAGATCATGTGTGACGCGTGGCTGCTGTGTGTTGTGTTCGCAGAAGTGGGAGATAAGGAACTGTGACGACGTGCATGTACAGTGACGCAGGGAGGATTAAACATATGTTAATGAAACTTTACAGTTACAGTTTGTGTACAGATACAACTTCATCAACACTTTGGTGGTTGTCTTTTGTCCACAAAAAGCGAAACATCCAAGCACTGACAATTTTCGGTCCTTGCAAGTTTCTGTTTGTAAACTTGTATTATGGATAAAATTAATTCAGATACAATATGAGTGAGCTTTGCCCTGTGACCTGATCAAACAAGTAGGTAGTTAAAGGCTCGGTCAGGTTTACAATTTTTGTAAGTAAGTGTAGGATTTAGGGAGCAGAAATGGGAAAAACAGTGGCTTTAGGTAGGGCCATTCGTATTTTCACATTGGCCACTGCAGCCACTCCATGAACAGTGTGTAAATCTTACACACTGTTCATTTAAATCACTAAATAGGTGTTTACATGAAACAGTTTTTGCTTACAGTAATCATTCTTCCTGTTCACACTTGCCATTAAGAGATCCCTTTCCAAAGCATTTTTATTTACATAAAATACAAAGTTTAATTAACATATCAGTATAATTCAACCCCAATGTGTATGTGTGTTACTAGGTTACTGTGAACTACATATAAGAGACAAGAAATTAAGGTTTTATCACTTTGTGTGACATTTTGTGAGTCATAATGCTGCTTTAGAAAAAATACTACACCAAGGGCAAATGTCACAGAACACCTGGTATGATCCCGAACACACACACAGATGAATGCACAATTTCATTTAAGAGCTCTAACTGAACATTTCATATTGTGTATCCAAATCCACCGATGTATGATGTGTTTTCTTACTGAGAAAAATATGTAATTACATTACAGTTACTAATCAAAATGTTGGCGATTACAAAAAAATTACATCAGTATATATTCTTTTTGGTGAAAAATAAATACATTTTTATGTAGAATATAGCATTCATTCTGTTGTTTTGCATCTTTTCACCATGCAGGACTGCCTTCTTTTGTCACAGCCTATTTCCGCACATTTGTTAGCTTCATTGCCCAGTTCAAAACTGTTGTTAGCATCAAAAAGTAACAATATAATAGGTTACATTACTTTGGTGAAGTAATTAAAGTAGCTACATTACTTATTACATTTAGTAATCAATTATTTACACTTATCATCCCAAATCTGTAACATACCGTATACTAGATTTACTTCATTTAACTAAATCTACTGACAGAGTGCACAATCATTTCACATAACTGACCCTTTGCTAAGTCCCGCCCCCGGATGCAGACTGGCCTATCATAGCGTAGCATCAGGCCGGCTCAGACCAGGGTCCGACAACAGCACAGCTGTGTTCCATTGACTCTAATGCAGTCGTTTCAGATTTCCTTCATTTTCAGGATGGTTTTGTGGATTTGGAGCTAAATGTTGTGCCTGGGGCACGTCGTGTATTAATGATACTCGTTACCTGGAGAGGTTGGAAAAAGATAAATGTTTCTTCCCTGTTCCAAAAACAAAATCAAACCCTGAAAAGTGTAGGGTTAGCTAGCTAGCTACTGAAGATATAGCCTACTGAATGTATACACATGCTGCTTTTGCTTTGTAATGATTATAACAGTGAAACAAAGACCAACCCTGCTGTACAGGAACCAGTGAAGGGAAGCAGGGAAACTTTGCTGATATTCAACCAGCTGTGTGTCATCCCAGTGTGCACAGATGAACGTTGTTCAAGTTCCTGTGGAGATCCCTGCCCTTCCAGTGGTGGCGGTCCGAGTGCTGGCAGCGGCATGAGGGGGAAGCCAAACACCATTCATCTGCACACTGCGCTGCCACACAGCTGGTTGAATATCAGCAAAGTTTCCCTTTATATTCATTGTGTTCTGTGGCGATCAGCAGTGATGTGGTGGTTCACTTTTACACTGTGATCTGTAGCCTATAGTTCGGCTTTAGCTTCTAACTATCTTTGTCTTTTTAACCTGTTGTTGCTGCTGAGTCAGTTTGACATCCTGGATATATCCTTCAAACACAGACTGTAGACCCCTCTGTCTGCTTCTCTCTGGAATCACTACTTCATTTTTCCAAAAATATGATAATATTTCTTCAGGGAGTGCAGTTAGTTACAGTGTGGGCTCCATGCTTACTCTGACAGTTTGTCGGACCATCAGAAAGGGGTGGGGCTTAGCGAAAGGTCAGTTACCATCTGGTTTAGGATATTTTCTTGTTCACATATACACACATATATATAAATACACATATGAACAAAAAAAACAATATTAAAGTGCTAACACAGAATTACATAAAGATAAAGCAGAAGATAAAGTATGTACCTAAAGCTGAGAGATTTTTACAAAATGTACAAAACAGAAGTAACTGTGAGCACTCTTCCATTTGAATCAGTCACAGAGGCTTCGTGTAAAACAGCAGTTTAAAATGTGTGATAATTGACATTTAAGCATTTCATAACAAGACAAACAGGAGACATTTCAGACAGGAGAAAAAAAAAACAGCAAACAGTGGTGCAAATCCTTGAATTACACTCTTGATAGTCATCATTCACATCTTTGCAACAAACTCCTCGGCCTAGAACAGAGGAAGAGATGAGATTAAAACCAAGGCAGACAACACGGTCATTTTTTTTAATATTGTACTTGTGAGAGTATCAAAGTCAGATCTATTTTTCTACTCTGATATGGATACTGATACAGAGCCACCAGCCTAATACAAGGTCAGTTCTATGTTTTCTCTTGTTGCTTCAACAAATAGTAACTTAATATAGTTCAGCTGTGAGTCTGCTGTGGTCAGCTTTGCCCTTATACTGTCTGTCATCTGACCTCCTCCTCACCTTCCTGTCTTCACTGGAATCTTTCATAACCAGGCCCTCGTCACTGGGGGCCTGCAGGCTGTCAAAGGTGCCCTGCCTCTCCCGCTCCATCCCAGTGGGGCTGCTGTCTCTCCGTCGGTTCTTCCAGGACGCCATGATACCCTCCAGGCAGGCGAACTTAGTGTCAGTGGTGCAGGCGTACATACCTATAGGCACAGCCAGCACCATGGCTAAAACTATCACCACTATATGAATCAGCTTCTCCCTCTGTTCCATCTCAGTGACGTCACTTCCTGTTACAAACACAATGCACTGGCCGGGACGCGGCGCCTGGCTCTTAAGGGTCACACAGATTTCATATTTGGTTGCAGGCATCAGATCAGTGACAGAGTAAGAGTGAATCCCTGGGCCGATGTTGATCTTTTCTTTATTATCAGCACCCGCGAGGCCAAAGTGGATGGTGAACCAGGTTTCGGATGGGTGGTCCAAGGCGGCACGCCACTCAATGGTAATACCACGTATTGTCTGTTTGACGATGCGGATGTCAATGTAGATGTTTTCATCGTGAAAAGCAGGTGGAGCCAGATTGCCAGGGAGGAGCGATGACTGGGAGCCGTCAGGAGAGTGCACGTCCAGGAGGACGCTGGCTGAGGAGTTTCCAATGAAGTTGACAGCAGTGCAGGTGTAGGTACCACGGTCGGCTGCATGGAGGGATGGGATCAGCAGGACGGATCTGAAGGTGTCTTCATCCACTCTCTCCTGAGACTCTGGGAGGAAAACAGGGATATCCAGTGTTATTTTAAGAGACATGCAAGCACAGACGATAAAAATGTTTGTAAAAGACACACTTTGTTAATTATCTTAAGACATTTTTCCACATATCAAGTTGAACACAAATTATTTCACCAAATTCAGGTGACTTTTCAGCTTGAAATCCAATCAAAGAAGCCAATGAATGAAGCCACTTGTGTTCATTAAAGGAAAAATCTGAACAATAATATCCTCTTGAGACCCTGTGTCCTCATATGGGGACATTACTTTTATATATTATGGACCATATGCTTCATTCTGCTGAAATTAGGCCTTTTGTCCTTGTTTGTGGACACTTCTTTGTGCCATCTAGTGGTAGTAAGAGCACAATACTAATCCATGTAAAAACAAGATGGCAGTCATCTCTGCCAAGTCAGTCTGCAGCCGACCCAACTAAAAAGTAGACAAGGTTCCACACCTTGTGATTATTAATAATGTTTGTAGTTTGACATGCCGTACAAACTTTACCAATTTTAGCGAGAGTAGCATGCTCAGATGCTGTTTATTACAAAGTACTCAACTGAAGACATTGGGACTTTAGCGTTTCATTTTTTATACTTATCAGATCCTACTAATCCAAAATAGCTAGGAGAAATTAAAAATGCATACCAAACAAAAGTTTGGCTCTCAGGAGGATATGACTCCTACATGCAAACAGGGACGTACAAGAAAAGAGCGGCAAGACTACAACAGCTTTAAAATAGATACAAATTGTAGGCTGCAAATAAATTTCCATCATCATTTAATCTGCCAGTTATTTTCTCAATCATTCAAATAATTGTTTGAAAACAGTATATCAGAAAACAGTGAATATTAGCCATCATAACTTAAGTAAAACTGAGGTGACATAAACAAAGTGTTTGTTTTGTCTGCACAACAGTCCAGAACTGAAAAATATTCAATTTAACATAAAATAAGAAAAAGGAAAGACAAACAAGTTAAATTTTCAAAATTGCAGGTTTAAACTAGATTTATTTGTTTTTTACATTTGTGTTTGAACACATCTTAGGCTTAGATTTGGGAATTATCTCAAAATATCAGGACATTGCAACATGTTACTTTTTAGGATGATAGTTACATGATCCATGCATAATATGCACATAACAATAAAATGCATTTCCTCACAGATGTAATTAATCTAATGTTGATCTACATGGAACATTTGTGATGATGCTTAATAAATGAAGGCTGGAGATGTTGTCATCATGTAAATTTAATTATCTTAGAGGAGATGATCTGTGGGTGAAACAATATCAGTCATGTCCATGTGGAATAAAAGACCTGGGAACAAGACAGCAGGAAGCAGCTGTAACTCTGATGGATTTCTTAAATGTTAATAAATATCTTTCTTTTAATTTAAAGACCTAAATAAAGGACACTCTTGAAAATTAGCCTTTTTTAATATCAAGAGGTTTTTCTGGTTGGTTAAATAAATAAATAAAGATCAGTTAAACTAATAAGATAAAAAAAAATTCTGGGCTGCCATAATTCATGAAGCTCTTAATTCGCCAGGAGGGCGACTCCTGTGGATTATTTGACCTCTGACCTTGTGGAAAACAGCTGTAGAGTATCCAAAAAAACCCACATTTATTAACAACTTATTCATATTTCAAAATGTGCACTTTAGACTTCATCGATTATTTTACAAATCTTTTATTAATGACTTATTGACATATATGAAAACAGATGACTGACTAGCTTTTGCTGTTGGATATTAGATAGTGAGAGAACTTTTACTTATTGACTACCCTATCAATTATCGACATGCCTGTAAATAACTTGTATTCAAGGAAGCTTTTTCACTATGTGGCAACCTAAAAGTTGTTCTCAACAATGGCTAATAACTGGAATATGAGAATTAATGGGGCAGCAGTAGCTTAGTCCTTAGGGACCTAGGTTGGGAACCGGAGGGTCGTGTGCTCAAGTCCCCGTCCGGACCAAATATACAGTGTGGACTTGTAGCTGGAGCCTCTGGGGCACTGCCGAGGTGCCCCTGAGCGAGGCACCAAACCCCCAACAGCCCCCTTGCTCAGACATCTCTGCATTTTAATGCATGTATAGGTCCTGTTTGTGCATGTGTGTGTATTTCAGGCCTGTGTGTATGACAGCAGTGTGGAAAAAATTGAATTTCCCTTTTGGGATTAGTAAAGTATATCTTCTTCTTCTAATCAATAATTTATTACCCAGTTTGAAAGCAGTAGCTACAACTTATAAACCCTTTAAAATGCTTCATAGTGTAGTATGGATTTTAGTGTTAGTCATTATTTTGAAGACTACTTTTACTTTTACTTGGGCAGTTATCATTATAAAGTATATGTAAAAGTATTTTTACTTGGCTCACTTTACTCAACAACACCTTTTTCTTAGATAGATGACTGTCAGCAGCAGGAGTGATGATGGTGTGATAGTGTTGTGATAGTAACAGGGACACCAGTGGCAGTAGCAGCCGGTTTGCTGTTTGTTTATGCTGCACTGGTTACTTTCAGTCATGATCTGCAGTAAGCACTCCACTCTGAAGGTTAAGTCTAATGACGCAGATGTTTACTTAATTACACAGTAGCCCAACACGGCTGACATTAGGTAGGCTACAGCACACTATAATCTCCAACACTCTTAATCAACGCTGATGGTGTTGTGCAGATCGAGAGAATCAGTGGTGATTATCAGTGGGCCAATATCCAAATACTCAGATTTAGTTCTCCTCGTCTTAAGGAAGGGTTATGAGGTCTGCGATTAAACTGTGTTTAAGTATCTAATTTACCACAAGATATCACTCTGGGTGTGCGGATGACACATCGTGGACATCACACTTACCATGAAATCCTCTGATTATCTTCAGGCCATATGTCCACCACACCGCAGGGTCTGGCCTGGCCTTGGCGAAGCAGCGCAGGGTGACGTTTGCGCCCTGAGGCAGGCTGACTTTGGAGGACGGGGTGGTGACGATGGGCTTCATGCACGCCTGCAGCTCTATCTCATGGAAGAACTTGCCCGCCTTAAAGTCCGGCCCTGAGCAGGTCAAGTAGGAGTTCATCAGTATAATCGGGGGACTCAGTGACCTGATGAACTCCACGAAGCCCTTCAGGCGGCAGTCGCAGAGCCACGCGTTGTCGTGGAGCGCCAGCACGACGTTCGGCCCGAAAGCGGTCGCCTCCCGCTCCTCCGTGCTCTGTAGTTTTTGGTACAGAGGCCAGTTTTGGAACACCTCCTTCGATATGACCGTAAGCCGATTGAAGGATAAGTCTAAGTAAGTCAGACCTGGCAAAAATTTTAACGCATGCTCCGGCAGGACGTCCAACTGGTTGTGCTTCAGGTCCAGGATCTTTAGGGCCGGCGTGTCCTCGAACGCTGTCCATGGTACTGAACGGAGCTTGTTCCCTTGCAGACGGAGCTCGGTTAAGTTCCCCAAACCTTCCAGACCCTTTGAGTTTATCACTGTGATATCATTGAAGTTCAACCACAAGTTTTCCAAAGCAGGCGTTTTTGAGAATGCGCCTCTGGGTATTTCAGTGAAGTGAGATTTCTCTATGCGTATTTTGGTCATATCATCTGGAAGGTTCTCTGGTATGGCCCCAAACGCGCTCTCCTCCATACAAATGAGTGACCTATGATAAAGAAAGAGTTTACATTGACATTTGGTCACTGTATAAGCTGGTTCTTTATAAACACGGGACCATAGAGCTCAGTCTACTCCCTAAAGGTAACCTTTATGAGACAATACACACTCTCCACACAACCATATGTCTTTAGTTTATCTGCAGTCACCTACTGACACAGTTGCATAAGTTAATAATGCCTCTATCTACGTGAAGCTCGGACTGCATGAAAGCAGGTCTTACCTCCCATGACGGTCCTCCACACAACTGCACCCACGTAAACATTGTGAGGAAGTTTCATACGTCTGGATGTTGAGCAAAGCTATGACCAGCAGGTAACAAATTATGTCCATAGTCCGCGGGAATCCCTGAAGTTAAAGTCTACATTCGTTCTTCAAGACATGTCGAGTGCGGCAGACAAGTGAAGCCTATTAAGCTTAATCCCTGACGTACCGCGCACTGAACAAGTGGCATCTAATTCTTGGGAGAGACACGCATGATTAACACAGGACCAGCAGGTCTGACCCACTATTTGTTTGAGCTGGAACCACTCTCTGATTGGTTAACCTCTATAAAGGTCAGCCTATATAAAGGTTGACTGATTGTAACTAACTGATAATTTACTAATTACCTATAGACCACAAGAACAAGTTTTTGGGTTGCCAGTTTATGAAAAAGGCCCTCTGACTCATGTCTAACCTTCCTATTTGGCAGCAAAGGAGGTTTAACACTTGGCAAGCCATTAATAAATACCTTAGTACTCCACTATCCACTCAGACATCAGGTCTGTAGCTACAGTATACAACAATTTGATCTAGATTCTCTGCATGTTTTCCCAGAAAGTAAGTGGTCTGTTAGAGGCTCTTACTGATAAATGAAAGTGCTAAAAAGAAAAATGTCCTGCTGGAAAGTAAAAAGGTTTTCTTTTCACCCGAAGGTTGCTCCTATTAATTGCTCATAACTGATAAATAAAGTATAAGTAAATTATTTTTTAATGTGCAAATGCTTTATCTATCACATGTATGCCATTAATAAGTACACGTTTTTGGGTTGCCAGTTTGGAAAAAGTCCCTCTGACTGGTATTAACTCTTCCTGTTTGGTAATAAAGCAGTTATGAAAGTTGGAAAGCCATTAATACATTTCCACGCTCTAATCAGCCATTAAGTCTGCAGCTAAATAAGTTTTTAAGTTGTTAATATATTAAGTTTGCTCTTGATTATCTGAATGTTTTCCAAAAATAAATGAATAAATAAATAAATACCCAATTAGAGGCTCTGATTGATGAATAAAGAGCTAAAAAGAGATGTAGCAACCCAAAAGTTGATATTATTAATTGCTTATAACTGACAAATAAAGCATCAGTGATTTATTATGTATATATATACATTTTTTTACAGTTATAAATGCTTAATCAGTCACTTAAATGCCATTAATAAGATCACGTTTTGGGGTTACCACTTTGTGAAAAGTCCCTCTGACTGGTATTTACACCTCCTATTTGGTAACAAAGCAATTATAAAAATTGGCAAGCCATTAATAAATACTTGAAAGTTCCATTTTGTAATTGGCCAACAAGTCTGCAGCTAAAGAAGTTGATATGTTGTTAATATATTCATTTTGGTCTAGATTCTCCAAATGTTTTCCCCAAAAAAAAAAAAATTACTCAATGAAAGACTCTTACTGACAAATAAAGAGCTAAAGAGAGACACGTCTTGATGGAAACCTTTTAGAGGATTTTTTCACAATCTGCCAACCCAAAGATTGTTCTTATTAATCACATAGAATTGGTGTTCAAGGCATAAGTAAATGATTTATTCATTTACAAATGCTTTATCAATCACTTACATGCCATTGTTAAGAACACGTTTCGGGGTTGCCAGTTTGTGAAAAGTCCCTCTGACTGGTATTTACCCACTCTATTTAGTAATGGGCAGTTGGAAAGCCATAAATAAATATGTGAAGTTTCTAATCAGCCAAGTCTGTACCTAAACAGGTGATTATGCTGTTAGACCAGCATTTTGGTCTGGATTCTCTGCATGATTTCCCAGAAAATAAATGGTCCATCAAAGGGTTTTATTGATGAATTGAAGAGCAACAAACTGAAAGTCCCTGCCACAGGTTTTTTAAAGGTTACTCTTATTAGTCGTTTGTAATATATAACATGTATAAATCCAATACAACTTGCAAACCTTTTATGAGGAGTGACTTATCATAAAGTGTTAGACCACCTGAGACAGACACGAATAGTCAAGTGTTGGCTGATTCAGACCTCATTCCTGTAAATAAGTTTGATCAACCATCAAACCAGCCACATTAATAAAATAAAGAAATCCATGTCACCCTTTTCAAATCATTTCTGAAACCCCCTTTGTCAACTGATCAACATGGTGAGAGGGAAATGGAGATATAAGAACACACAGTACCGCTACCTGGATATGTATAAAAGTTTATTCAACTATATTCAAATAATATCATTAGAATGAATAGATCTACATTTAACGGGGTAATGATGCCTCTAGGTGGCACGAAACAGGAACATAAAGATATTTCAGTATGTGTCTCATTGCTGGGAATAAAAATTGTTTAACATTTCATTTTGCATCATTTCCACTCTATTTACATTGTGTCATAGTTCAGTCCTTTCTGTACTTCTCTCCAGCTCCAGCTTTTCTCCATACACCAGAGTGTTGAACCATGCCTATGTGTATATCTTCTCTGAGAACATATGACAGATATATACAGAGGCACAGACTTAACTGTATATGTAAGTGTACATCATCCATTAAAGTATATACAAATCATACACATACATATATGATATAAACAATGGAGTGTCGACCGTTGAGTTCCCTTTAAGTCAGATCACGTTGCAGAGGTTTCTTCGCTGGGCAGTGCAAGTGAGATGAAATATAATTTACAATTGTTATTGTTGTGCTCTTTCAGCTTTTGACATGTTTTCTCTTACAGGCTTTGTGATAAAAACATTCTTTTGGACATGAGAGTGTGAGTGTGTTTGAATGTTGCCATACAATCAGCGCATGGACACGTGTATGACAGTCCAGTGAGCTTCACTCTATCTGTAAGAAACATGAAATATTCCACAAATATCTGGAAAAATAAACAAGTTAATTAATGTCAAATATTCCTCTAAACTGATATTTCCATTATAGTGCAGCGTGCAAAAGTCCTTTGATAGAAGTTGGATCTCTGTGGCGGTGGAGTTGGTGGCGTGATCCAGCGAGGAGGGACAGGTGGGGGGGAATCCCATGGTGTGGGCGTTCGGGAGCACGTGGGAGGGGGACTGACGTCAGGATGTTGCTGAGGGTGAGAGTACGTGTAGTGATGGGGATATGGATGTGGGTGGACGTGGGGATGGGGGTGGTGATGAGGATGTGAATGGGTATTAGGGGTCGGACTGGGACGTGGATGCGGGTGAGCGCGGGGAAGATGGCGTGGAGCAGGAGCCGGAGCTGGAGCATGACGTCAGCAGAAGTACTCGTTAGGCTGTCCCTCTATCTTAGCTGTGGCCTCAGAGTCCAGGCTGGAGCGGGCTGACAGCAGCCTGTTGGACTCCTCTGGGTTCAGTCTGTTCAAATACTCGCCCTCGAGCCCTTTGGCCTTTGTGCCAGGCGACAGTGTCTCAAAGGTCACATATGAATCTTGGATGTCCTTGGATTTCTTTCCCCAGTACTTCTGAATGCGTCTCTTCAGAGCCCCACAGCACACGATGACAGTGAGTGGGACTGCGATGATACAGGCCACTGTGATCACAATCACGTTAATCAGCCGCTGGGTCCCAGTGGCACTGGCTGCTTCATCGGTGGAAAATATGACACACTGCTCTTTCTTGGGGATCAGCCCCCTCACACACACACAGGCAATATACTTGGTCCTGGGCACCAGCCCCTCGATGGTGACACGGTTCTGCCCCGCCCCAACATTGATCTTCCTCATGTCCCTCTCTCCAAACACAGCATACAGCACACTAAATGCTGTTGTGTTCTTGGCCTTAGGGGCTCTCCAGTTCAAAGAAATTGTATTGTCTGTATCCCCCACCACCTTTACAGAGCGGACCACCCTGTCCGGGTCCTGCTGCAGTGACGACGTGTTGGCCGCCAGGTTGCTTAGATTAGTCTTCTCCAGATCCAGCAGTGCATCTGGGTTGGAGGAGGTGGCAGGCCCAGGGGTGGCTCTGTCAACCAGGCTGTAACTGGCTAGTCCAGGATCAGGACCAAGACCAGGTGGAAGGCCTGGATCCAGGGCAGGCAGGGATGAAGGGGGGGAGGTTGGGACCACATATCTGGCTACCAGTTTCTCCTGGTAGGCAGCTTTGCCCATCTGGTTGGGTTTCTTGACTTTGGCTTTCTTGTCGTTGCTGGTTTGGTTCCCCTCTTGTTTTGGCGAGTTAGAGACAACGAGAGAAATGACAGCTTCAGCGTTCCCTGCGTAGTTAGTGGCCTTGCAGATGTATTTCCCTGAATCCCGATAGGACACAGCTGGGACACTGAGGACTGACCAGGTGATTCCTTCCTTTGAGGTTTCCTGCTGGACTGTGGCAGCAAGAGAGGGGAGAAATGGTCATTACACCATGGTTACAAAAGGAATGAAATTAAAAATGAAATATGATGTGAAACATTCACTTTCATTGATGCACGAAGAGACACCAAGCAGGTGGTTACACAATGTTGCAATGATCATCAGCAGTGTTGCATAACTCACTGTTGTAGCCACAACTGTTAGTTAGACTTACAACCTGACCATCTCCACAGTGCAGACAAAAACATCTGATCTCAGACACAACACAGAGAAAGACCCTGACATTCAAAGATCTGCTGACTCACCTGTTCCATTAAGGAGTCGCCCATCCGCCTTGCGCCACGACAGGTCTGGGATGGGGACTCCAATGGTCCCACAGCGGAGCAGCACATTGTTCCCAACAGCACTCCGGACTCGTGCCACAGCTGTGTGGATACGTGGGAGCTGACAACGCCGCAGCTCTGCATCACTGAACAAGACCCCTGATACACTCTCTGGGGCTGAACACCTGAGCCTTGTGTCAATGAATGCCACCGAAAGAGACGGGGACTTCTGGAACTGGACCAGGTCGTAGAGCCGACAGTCACACACCCAGGGGTTGTCGTGGAGACCTGAGGGTGAGGGCACAAGTGAGGCTACAGGAGGAAGACGAGCGTCCAGCTGTGTGCAAAGTAATAGACCAGCCTGCAGATGGCCGGTGTGGATGTTAGGATGTTAATCCTGTAAGAGGATTAACATTTAATTCATAAACTACATCATGACCATGACTATGGCAATGACGGTGGTGGTGATGATGATGATGATGATGATGGTGGTGGTGGTCTAGTGTTCAAGGTCAGGTTGTGCTGTCTTTCCACCCTCCTGTGCTTGACCAAAGCACCAGCCTTCAGAGCTGACCCTGGAACAGTTGTCCACTGTTCTGAATATGAGAATGAGGAGCAAATGTAAAATGAACTTTGTATTTTACATATCAACAATCCACAGAAAGTAGTTGACAAATACATCATCATATATTGTAAACTATTTATTAAATGTTTATATAAATGCTAAATAGGCTGCGTTAAAGTAAAGTGTTACCTTCATCTTTAAATGTTTTTTTTTTTTCCCAAAGCACACAGTCTTCAAATATTAATGGGGATTTTTTTTTTTTTTAATGAACTACTACCATCCTCTACCATACATCGAATGTGTTGCCTAGCAACTGTTATGTCCAGTTGCTGTTAGAAAGTCGCTCACACTCTCCTTTACGCACAGTGTTTAGCGCGCATTTTGTATATTATGATTAAGGCAGACATAAATCTTCTTACCAAGTATCATTTTGGAGCTCTCTGGCCCTTGCACAGGTTTTGCCGCCAGCCAGGTGGACAGCACCTCTTCCGGCAGCGTCAGCAGACTGTTGCTGGACAGATCCAGGTAGGTGAGGTTCTTGATGTAAGAGGTGGCCTCCGCTGGCAGCGAGGTGAGCTGGTTGTTGTGCAAATCGAGAAGTCTGAGACTGGGCATATCCATGAGACATTCCCAGGGAAAGGCGGTGAGGGCATTCCCGTCCAGACGAAGCTCTTCCAGGTTGAGCAGTCCCCGGAAACTGTCCGGACTCAAGGCGGACAGCGTGTTGAAAGACATCCACAGGAATTCCAGACTGGAGAGGTAGTTGAAGGCTTCGCTTGGTATCTGCTGGATGGCAGTCTTCTCAATCCGCAGCTTGGACGTGTCAACAGGAAACCCGACAGGCACGAGGGATATCTCGGGATCGTTGCAAATCACGCTTCTGAAAGGGAGACATCATACTTGTGTTCACCTCTAAATCACACATTTAAGGACATTTTTACAATGTAACATAAAACTAAAATAATAATAAATTACAAATTAAAATTAAGTAAGGTTATGGGCTTTAGATGATATATGTGGTAAGTTCACAAGAAGCAAACATTCTGTGGTGAATCATTCTGAAAGAATTAGAGATTTCCCAATCCATCCAAACTCGCATAAAACGCATAGATGGGGAGGTTGAAAGTGCCTTTGAGAGATAATCCTGCATTAAATAAAATTGGACCGACATGCACTCCCTGAATTATCTTTTGTACACGTGTTCACCTCTATGCAAACAGCTGTCCTCATATGAGGACGAGACCTGTGTGTCTAAAAAAGATGTGTCTGTGCGTAAAACCCAGAGCACATTATAGTGACTTTTTGGCATAAAATAATTTTCTTTGGACATCCTCCTTACCTGGCCTTTGATCCATCACTCAGGTTGTGGTAAAAACAGCTGCACTGCGACGGGCAGGAGCTCACTGGGGAGAGGAGCTCACCTGTGGCCACGTAGAGCCCCAGGAGCAGGACGAGGAACATTTTGGCCCACTTTTACGCATACGCAGCTTTGCCTACATGCGCCCAGTTTGCGCCCACTGAAGTCAAACAGACTTGCCTTTTCCTTTCATTTACAGGAATATCATCCGCATGGCTTTGTCCCACCGCTTCGCTGTCCCATAGTGATCCGACTGCTATGAGTCCCGAGATAAAAAGGATAGACAAGGATTAGCGAAAGGACTGGCGTTCTTTTCATTTGGATGCGTATTGCATCCCGGAATCCGATAGGCTGCGCAGAGACGTCCCTATTTATTATCACAGAAAAACACTTCCGAAATGGTCATAATCCACTGTGATGTTTGGATTTTTTCTTTGCCTCAAATGTAGCTTGTTCATTTGAGCCCTGCCGTGACTGTTAATCTGTAAGTGGACAGCACTATGTTTTACCACAAGGTGGCCCCTATATCATAGCCTGTGGCTCCCAACATGGGGCCTTTGCACTCAGCAGATGTTCAAATAACATTTTCTTAATCTGCCGTTTTTTTTATTTGGAAACTTTTAATGTTTTTATCACAAGACAACTAATATGCCCACAGTTAGAAAGCAGTTACAGAGACTTTGACTGAAACTAAACAGCAATATTCAAACATTTTTTATCATGCAGAATAAGAGAAAATAAAACTACTGTGCTGTTGGGGCCTGGAACATTTCACCACAAAGTCTTTCGTCACAGACATGCATGGCTTCTTAGAGAGTGGGCCCCTGGGCATAGATATGCAACAGGCCCCACCACCTCTTTGACAAAGAACCAGGACACACAGACTTTGTTTTGGGTTTGCCTCTGTTTTTGTTGTTGTTTTGTATGTCTTTGTCATCATGCACTTTCTTGTGGTTTTATGTCTCTGTGGTTATTTTGTGTGCCCTTGTAGAAGTTTTGTATCTCTTTGTAGTAATTTGTGTCTCTTGCACTTACTTTGCATCTCTTTGTGGACTTTTGTGTGCCTCTTTGTGGTCATTTTCAGTCTCTTCCTTGTTGGTACATATTAATGTAAGTGACATCTTGCAGGTAGAGGCCTGGGGGGACTGTAACACTTTGGACCCCTGGGCCTGTGTCCAGTAGGCTCTTTTAGTAATCCATGAGCACCAAAAACACATATCC
This sequence comes from Epinephelus fuscoguttatus, assembly GCF_011397635.1. Classification (NCBI taxonomy): domain Eukaryota; kingdom Metazoa; phylum Chordata; class Actinopteri; order Perciformes; family Serranidae; genus Epinephelus; species Epinephelus fuscoguttatus. Next base: position 19,939,017 of record NC_064767.1, read on the forward strand.
TTGAAATTTTTTTTTTTTTTTTTTTTTTTACCCTTTTGGCACTTCCAACCCCTGTCATCCTATTTCTGTACCTGCACATGAATTATGCAGGTAAACTATTCATGTGCAAGAAACAACATATTATTTCCTGAACCAACACAATTTGTCAGAGTAAAGAAAAAGTCTACAATAGTAAGGCATGCATGTTAATCATTATGAATGAAAGAGACTTACGGTGGCCTTTATTTCAACTTAGTAACCCATTCAGAGTTTCACGCTACAGGAAAATACCTCAAATTGTAAAGCTTTTGTTTTGCAATGTTGGTAAATACTACATGAGTAATTTGGCATCGGTTCCTCGTATTTCATCACGTTGTAAGGTCAGTGTAACACTTGGCTGGCACTACAGAGTGTGCCGACCCTGGCGATGGCGAAACACAGGCATTTGATGTGTGTGAACAACTTGGCAGCAAGAAGCCACTTTACATCTGACCCACATTTGACCACAGAGCCAGGTCAGAGGTTTCAGTACACAACTACGAATTTGATAGAGATTATTAAATCTTATAAACTGATAATATCAGACTGACAGAGACAATAAAGTTCCTGACTTGTGTACTACATGTTGATATATTAAAGCCTTCCTTCTCCCATCATTAGTATGTCTTTATTTTAGATTTATTACACTATACGACTGTTTTCATTAAAATCCCTTTGAGTCAAGTCACTCAGTATGAATGGTTTTACAACCGTGCAGGTCTGTGCTGAGGCTCCAAACGTGTTGAGCAATCATGTTCACTTATGTTGAAAAACTTAAACATTCCATATCGCACTGCAAGTAGTTAATCTCATTTACCCAAGCAAATAAAGCTGCCCTTTTACATTGTGTGAACCAAAAGACTGGACTTTATCTGAGGTGCTATGTCATTCTTACTGTGCAAAAAAAAAAAAACTCTTATAAAGACAGATTTACTGGAGTCACATTAGAAAAGTGTTTACTAATCACACAATAACATTACTGGGCTAAAAATAAAGCAGGAGTTGTCAAAATAAACTTTGGTTTGCTTCAGTGCACAGCCACTTTCAAACATTTAAATACTGTTGTATATATTTAACTTGTGTCAGCATTTCTTTACATGGTTCCTACTTAATATGGAATAGTATGACTTTGTGAAAGACTCTGTTTTTAGTGTGACCAATTTTGAGATGGAAAATTAGGACTGACAGAAGAAGGAATAAGCATGCAAAATGTGACAAACCCACACTTAAACTCATGTTGGGTTCAACCCAGGGCACAGGGATTTATCAGTTTTCAGTGGGAGCAATTCGATTTTAGCAGGATGTAAAGTGTCCTAAAGTTAAAAATGTATATATATAGATATATATTGGATCTTGACCATTTGTACATCCATATGATAAAGATCTTTTCTCATATTTTAACCTATATTTTCTAAGATCTTTTGATCTTATAATCCTGAGACTGAGAAAACTTGAGCCACACAATGTCAGGGCTTGTGTCCCCTCTATCCCTGTGGCACGAAAAGCTGCAAATGATGTTGCAACTGAAACATGAGGGATCCACTGAAGCCTGGGGATGATGGTTGGATTTCATTTACATGCTTGTTGATCAGCTAAAGCCAAATCGGAACACAGGCTTTTATTGTGTGCCACATTCAAGCCCTTATCACACAGGGAACTCCAGACTGAATCAAGCCTTTGTTGACACATGTTTTGTCTGCAGTGCAAAAGTGCAATTTTATATTGTCCTTGATGGCAGATGCCATATTGGGTTAATCTTTTTAGGTCAGTGTGTCTAGCAAAAGTTTTATTCCTTACAAAAAACATTCACAAACAACCGCTGACGCTGATGTTTCACATCCACTAGTAAAAACACAGTCCTGCCATATGGGACAAAGGATTAATAAAGATACAGATCAACAGTGCTCACATGGATTCTCTGTAGTCTCACAATAATCACTTTGTGTCATCAATCAGTGAATGGGCAGGGTTACTATAATGAATTGAAATACATCACGTGTATTTTATTTAAATATAAACTGTGCGTAAACTGGAAGGCACTAATGTGCGCAAAATCTGCAAGTCCTAAAACCTTTCTGTTACATACAAATAAGACACCGCATGTTATGTATATTTTTAACGCTGTAGTCTCTGGATTTGATTTATTAAATCAAACTAGCTTCTGGCAAGAACATGAAAGTCTGATCATTACGGGGTTATTATGTTGTTGTAAGTGGAGAAATGTGGTTGGAGGGCTTTGCGAGTGTAGATCTGATTGGCAGGAGGCTGGAGCTCTGCAGACACCTGTTGTGTCTCCTTAAAGCGACGGCGGAGCTGTGGGCTGCATCAATCGCGTCGCCTCGTCCTTTGACATCAGCAGCGGCTGCTGCATCCTCACCGGGACGCGGAGACACAAAGGCTTGTTGTGTAACTAATTGAGGGCTTTACTGGTCGCGGTGGGCAAATACGCATTAAGGGTTGCGGTTTGTGTGGTTATGTTCATTAAGACATTCCTGCACGGATTGGGGCGACAGAGAGTGGAGAGCTTTACATAATAAAGTGCATGCTTTTCACGTGAAATGCCCCTTTAAAAGCGGGCTCCCTTCAGCCACATTGAGGCACATCGTAAACGAGCGGACTGGGAGGAGTGAAAAGTCTGTGACAGCTGCACTTTGTTGTGTCAATTCGGCGTCAGTATGGTCTCGTCTTATCCTTTACCGGAGGGCTTCTCCGACTTTGATGTGTTCTCCCTGGGATCGTGTCTGCTGGTGGAGGGTGAGTGGTTTCTTTTTTTTTGTTTTGTGTTGGAATTCAGCCAAAACACTACGAGGCTACGAGGGCATGACAGGACCTGACGCAGCCCGGTCACTGGCAGTATAATGATGTGGGAGGCAGGGTCTGTTGCTTTCTCTTTAAACTCATGAATTAACCTTCACATATAGTATGTAAACAAAGGCATGGTGCATGCTTATGAAATGCCACGGTGCTGCATGTGGCGCAATATGCATCGCCGTGCGCACTGATTTCCATTCATCGCCGCGCGTTTCCAATTTCATGATTGTTTATTTCTGTTCCATCCAAAGGTCTGCTGGGCTTCTTTCTAAATGCGGTGACAGTCATTGCTTTCCTCAAAGTGAGAGAGCTGAGGACCCCCAGCAATTTCCTAGTGTTCAGCTTAGCGTTGGCTGATATGGGCATCTCAATGAACGCCACCATCGCCGCTTTCTCCAGCTTCTTGAGGTGAGTGATGTAACCACTCCTTCCTTTCATAATGAATAGCGAGGTCTGGCGAAATGTAGTCACATGAAATACAATGAGCGAGTAATACCTGGCTACCATCATCATCATCAATCATATATACATGGCGCTGTATAATCAATACAAGGAGGAATAATCAGGGCTGTAGGTTGGAGGAGGGGGCGGTCAATGCTCTGTTAAAGCCAATAGTCATTATATGCAGGGGGGATTTTCAAGCTGTAATCACGAGATGAGAGATGCTGCTCCCAGTGTTCAGGAGTCAAGGGATTATATGTACTATTATTATTAGTTATGTAGTTTTAAATATAAACTCATGGCCTGAAATAGGTGAATTGATTGATTGCTTGAATTAATCAGTGTTTCCATCTGTTTGGTTGAGAAGCATTTTAGCATTTTTTCCTGCTATAGTGGGCTTAACTTTCATTAATTGTCCACCTTCTGTCTCCAGGTACTGGCCTTATGGCTCTGAGGGATGCCAGACTCACGGTTTCCAGGGTTTCGTGACAGCTCTTGCCAGCATCCACTTCATAGCCGCCATCGCCTGGGACAGATACCACCAGTACTGCACTAGTAAGATGAAACCTTGTTCTGTCCCTGTGGACAAAACACAGTTACAACAAAAAAACCATTTTATTTTCCCTCACCAACAGAGCAAAGGCTCCTTTTCTTACTCTCTATGTTTCAAACACACACATGACATCCAAGCATACACTGAGCAGGTTTTTGTTCTTGGTTTCCAGCTGATTTTAAGATCTCCTGCTCTTCTGAAGAGGCCAGCTGGTCAAAGAGTGGGCTGTTGTATTTAATTTGCCACAGACTCCCGTGATGCCAAGGCAAAATAATAAACAAATACCCTGTGACGATAGCAAACAAAGAAGGTGCTCTAAGCAGATGAGCAGATGGTGTTAAAACCATGACCTGGGAGGCTTCAGTGCTGAGTAGGAAACGTTTTTTTAATAGTGAGGAATAAAATCAGCCCCTGGGCTATTATTAGCCCTCATTAATAACAGGATGCAGGGGAAGAGGAGGTGACTCACACCTGACTTGCAGTTCACACCGTTTTCTGTGCTTATTAGACAGCTAGTTACTTTGGTGTTAACACATTGAAACAAAGTGTTTCTTCAGTAACGTGACCTTTGTTGGAGGTGTGTGAAATCGTAATGATGAATGTTTCAAACTTGCTCTTATCAGGGACAAAGCTGCAGTGGAGCAGCGCCATCACTCTGTCTGTATTTATCTGGCTCTTCACCGCCTTCTGGTCTGCCATGCCCCTCATCGGCTGGGGAGAGTACGACTACGAGCCCCTCAGGACCTGCTGCACTCTGGACTACAGCAAGGGAGACAGGTATTGTTACACACACATGCACAAACACACTTTGAAATACAGTCAAGATAAATGTAGATTGCATTCCTCACCCTCACTGTGAGTATTGATTTTGCCGCCCTTTGTGCATTTTTCTCTCCACAGAAACTACGTGTCCTACTTGATCCCCATGTCTATCTTCAACATGGCCATCCAGATGTTTGTTGTCATGTCCTCCTATCAGTCCATTGCACAGAAATTCAAGAAGACTGGAAACCCCAGGGTAAGTTTGAAAAACAAAATAAAGCCAACAACATAGGGTCAGAAGTGTAAAGTGATACACACAGATTTGAGTTCAAGTTGGCGCAGTCATTTGATTTTTTTTCATACCAGCACAGAGACAAACTGGCTCTGTTGTGCGTCAGTTGCTCATAACCCAAATTCAATCACATGCTTGATGCAGAGGAATTTAGAGATGACTGAAATCCAAGACACAGACTGGTGAGTAACAGAGCAGTTAACTAATGCACAAATCCTTACAAATATGCAACCCATACAAAGATTCATCCTGCTTTGAAGTCACTCATTGGCAGGAATATTACTAAGTGCCTTTACTTAGGTGCTGGACTTAAATACACATTTGATCTACTTGTACTTTATATAGTATTTTCTGTTCGTGCCACTTAATGCTTCTACTCCACTACCATTCAGTGGGAAATATTGTACTTTTCACTTTACTATATTTAACCAACAGCTTTAGTTAATTTACAAAGTAAGATTTTTGCATACAAAACATATATAGAGCTTATAAAATATGATGTTTCTTATAAATCAAACTGCTCAACAGTGTACAGAAGTACAACTGAAACAATAACAGAAAATTAATTGGTAACTGTTGTGATCATTTAAGTCATTTTTCATGCACAAACATTTCATGGTTCCGGCTGTACAAATGAAAGGATTTGCTGCTTTTCCTTTTAATAATTTTAATTTATTTTAAATAATTTGGAATTTTGTGCTATTTGTTGGACAAAACAAACACTGTAGAGGAGAGGCTTTGGTCTCTCTGTTGCTGTGAGGGCACTTTTTTCAGAATTTTTATGAATGAAAAAATCAGTCAGTTAATGGGGAAAATAATTAGCAGATCAGTCCATAATGAAAATAATCATTAGTTGCAGACCTATACAAAGTAGTTAAACAAGTAGCCACACTTAAACATACTGCAATAGTAGAACCCTGCTTTTAAATAAATGCATGAAAATAATGATATTTAATAGTATAACAGACACAAGGGGATTTTTTTTTCTGCATTGGGTACTTTCACTTTGAATACTTTTACACTTACTCAAGTAACATTATCAAAGCAGGACCTGTTTTTACAGTGTAGTATCAGCACTCACACTTCAGTAAAGAATCTGAATACTTCCTCTGCCGCTGCCCACTGAAAGAAATCAGAGGAACTCTCCCCATGATGACATCTATTGAATCTCTTTCTAGTGTAAACACAACTTCCTCACGTGGTCCTCATTCAGAGTGACAAACAGACAGTGAATGTGGAGCACGTGGGCCTTGACATATATAGGTCATTGCTTGAGGGGGAAGACTGAGTGCTTCAGTCCGGAATCCGGACAGTAGCTGGTGTGTGCTGAAAACAACAATGTATCTGTGAATGGCGAGTTCAATAATGGGGTTCCTCAGGGGCTAAATCAGTTTGCCTCACTTTATGTTGCGTAAGCCCATTATTAACAGTCATCTGAGCTGACCCAGAGACACTTTCATTACACACAAAGGCTGCAGAATGGAGACACCAAAGCTTGCCACCAGGGCAAAGCAATTATGTAATGTAATGTATAGTCACACGCTGCTCAATATGTGAAGCACATGAGTGTGTTTTCAGCACAAACTCCTGCTGTGCAGCCAAACTTTGTTGAGAGTTTGAATTTTTTACTTTGTCTTAACATCATATAGCTTCAATGCAGAGTTGAAACAAGCTAAAACAGAATATATAATATGGTCAGACAGTGTGGGATAAAAGGATTTTTCTAACCTCAAAGCTACTTAAGAGGCGAACCTGCATTTTAAGTGGTCAAATGCCTACTTTGACCACTGGATTACGGCAAACTGCCCTTTTACTCACTAGCTGTTTTCTAGCTGAGCATGAGTGATCTTAACACGGACACTCCCAGACATTATCCCAGGCGTGTGACTGGACCACATGACAAAAGGCGTTTTTGTTTCTTTCACTGTTCATGGTTGATCAGTAATTAATCATGTATGTATATTCCTCCTGCTCTGCCTCTCTCTGTGCTTTACCCTCTGTAGTTCAACCCCAACACTCCTCTTAAAACTATGCTGCTCTGCTGGGGCCCCTATGGTGTCCTGGCTTTCTACGCCGCTGTGGAGAACGCCAACCTGGTCTCACCAAAGCTCAGGATGGTAAGGACAGTCAGCACCTACATGCACACAAAAACCTTCCACTAGAATTCAAATATATTAATCTGAATATTTTAAAATGCAGATCATATAATCTGCACCCTGTTGCACTTTGGACATACATACATGTATAGTAAAATATTGTAAAAGTCCCCATGTGTAGAATGTGAGGATTTTTGATGTGAATTTTGATGGGATAATGAAGATTCTACATATCTTGGGGGCGGCAGATTTACCAATCTGAAAATCATCAGTCCACATGTCAAAGTATCCTTGAGCAAGATACTGAACCCCAAATTTTTCCCATTGGCTATATTGTATGGCAGCATTGGTCACCAGTGTGTGAATGTGTGTGTGTGAATGGGTGATTGTGACTAGTAGTGTGAAAAGCACTTTGAGTGGTGGGAAGACCAGAAAGGCACTAAGTGCAAGTCCATTTGCCATTTAATCCTTTAAAACCTGAGCAAATTGGTTTGTGTTCTTTCAAAAACATTGGAAGAAGGCAATGAGCAATGAAAGAGGAAAATACCCCAAAAAATGCAAAAAAAAAAAAAATAGTGAAAAGAAAAAACAATTCAAAACAAGATAATTAATAAAAAAGAAAAAAAAGGAAAAACAATTATTTATTTATTCATTATTTAAATATTAATTTCAAATATGTTGAACATTTCTTACCAGGTTCCTTGTTGTCTTTTTTCCCCATGTATTTGAAAGAAATTGCACCAGTTTGCTCAGGGTTCAAAGGTTTAAATGCTTGCGAAAGGCATCTGAAAGCACCACAAAAATTGATTTCACTCCAGGTTTCAAAGGGTTCAAAGGAAAACCACCTAAAGTAGGAATTCCAGTATGTTATACTTATGGGCATGTGTTACTCTTTTCCAAAGCGAGAAACCAGAGAAGTAAATCAACTGGTATAAAGTCTGGAGCTGCTCCATAGATAATGAATGGGAAACAGATTTTGTGGAACCACAGAATATTTGTTTTATTATTATTATTAGTGTTTGTCTCAGATCTGAAACTGAACATGTATCCATATACTCAGAACATTCCTCTGGGTGCTCTCAGAACATATTTCCCTATTCAGTGTCTACAGAGCAGCTCCACACTTTATACTCAATGACCATGAATTTTAATTTAGGCACTCTAGTGTGAATTTTGAAAATAGGCGTAGTTCCCCTTTAATTAATCAGCTTAACAAGCAGTTCTGCTTGATAGCTGTATTTTAGTGCATTTTCGTGATAATCTGCAACACTCCTTGAGGTCTTTAAAGCACTAACAACCTTGTCATGCTTGCACCTGTCTCTGCAGATGGCACCTATCCTGGCTAAAACCTCTCCCACCTTCAATGTCTTCCTGTACGCTTTGGGAAATGAGAACTACAGAGGAGGCATCTGGCAGTTCCTCACCGGGGAAAAGATTGATGTGCCTCAAATTGAGAACAAGTCCAAATAAACTAAGCATGCAATAATTACACACACTTACTGTCCTGGTGGTTTCTCACAGGTACCTCAATGTTTCTGTCTGTGGGTGTACGTGCATGTGGTGATAGCCATTGTCCCTTGTTAACATCTGTCCCGGATTTGTTGTTCTTTGTGTCTGCAACTGTGTTTCACAAAAGATTTGTCACACAACACAAGAATGAACTGGAATATCATAAAAGGTGAACAAAATTAAACATGTCAAAACAATTCGTCTTGGGAGGGACTACAAAGTGCAGCAGCGTTTCATTATATCATGCAGTAAATGCAACACAAACACACTGGACTTTGCTATTTGTGTAACAAAGAGATTTCTCTGGTTTTCTCAGGTCAATGTGAAATTTAATGTCATTTTTTAATGAGAATTTTTTTAAAAATTCATCTTAAATACTTCATGTGACCAAACGTCATCGGTGATGTAGATAAATTATTTTTGTTACAACGTAAAATACGAACAGTCTCTCAGTGAAAGTTATGTAAAGGCCAAATCACAGATGCTGTAGATATTAGCTAACAGAGGATTCACGTCACAGATTTACGTTTCACCTCTGTGGGCCTGGGGACAGCCAGGAAAGCATCCTCCCTTGTATATCGCGCCTGCAAATGAAATGGGAATGTGTTTGCATGCAACTCTCATCATGCTCTTTACAGTTGTGAGTGACCTCTGTATCCAGAGTAGAACTGCGCTAATCCTCTAAACAAGAGGACCATTCTTCAATATACAGCCCCCACGACAAGTTAGAGATTAGTCGTGGCTGTAGATTAACTGGGCGTGTTTCTTGCCTGCTGATTTGCATATAAAGTAAAGATAGAAGCCTGTGTGACATTTAAACAGCACCACAATGAGAAAAGTATCAATTTATTGCAGTTTATTTCAATTTACTTAACAATGAATAATGAGAAATTAGCTATGGCTGCTTCTAAATGTTATTGAAATCCCTTCCATGACTGAGACTTAGACATTTTTTAAAGGAGCTGTATGCGACATTCAGAGCATCAATATAGCGGCAAACTACTATAGTAATGGCCTCTTGACCAGACAATGAAGTCATGCTACCTGTGTGTGTGGTCCGATCTAGATTGCTAGATCCAGTTTCTCTGTTCTTTATTGTGGTAGCCATCCCAGCCACAAGTGCATGGAAGTCCCTGTATGTGTGTCCCAGTGACTGGCTAACTGTCACCACTCTGCACTGCTCTCATACTGCAGTTAACGCTGATATCAGGACAGCATCGTTGCAGAAGCAGAGTGTCCACTCTAAGGACTGTTGCTGTTGTTAGCACTGCTTATAGAGCTAGCACTGTTAGCTGCTAGCTTCCAGCTCAGCCACCGTCATGTTGAAAACCTTATGCAGACTTTCACGCCCCAGACTCTGAATCATAGATATGCTTTGAATGTCACACACAGCTCCTTAAATTCATTAAACTTTCACATATCATAATAATAAAAAATACAAAGACTGTGTTTTTTCCCCCACATATGATTCTGTTTTTTTTACAAACCTTAAAAACAACAAGACTTATAAATGATACACAATAACATACTGGTTATCATGTGAGTGGAGCAGCAGATAAACTCTCATACTATAACAATGGTGCATTTTAGTAGAAAAGCATAAAAATTCTAGCATTTCATAGCATCATAATGTTTATTATCAGATGCTGAGGGAAGTCAAATTTCACCTCTGTGGACCATGTGAGATCAAATCCAAGATGGCTGCCAGTTTACCTAGTCTAATGTTGAAATGCATTTAATTCTGTAACTAAACAGAGTGAAAAACATTTAAGATGTCATTTACAAGTGATTTGGGGATAGCCATTTATTTCTGGTGTTACTTCTGAGGTCACCAGAGGGCAATAAAAATCAAATAATATAATGGTGCTATGACAAGATCTGTGGTAATAATCTGGACCCGTCTCATGTTTTTATAACAGATGGTGCAGGAACAGAAAAGAGACATTTAATTAGAGCACTACAGTATGAGTCATCAAGGCTACTATTGACACTGTGTCGTCACCCTTTGTACATTTGTGTATCGTTAACTGCTCCGACTGGCATTACTGCAAACAATTTATATGCTTCAATTATTTTTTTATAATTATTATAATTCACGTAACAATGGCACAGGCATGAAATTACTCTACACACCTCTATATATAATAGCTTGTCTGCCAAATACAGTCAGTGCAAATTTTTATAGTTGATGAATACCCATGGTTGATCACAAACTGATGGCACATATTCATTGCAGATTATGGCAGATCACACAAAGTGATGATTTATCCCCGTTCAGTGATGTAAGTGTGGTTGTTGTTGGAGATATTTTTCCCACTGCTTCCAGTAAAAATGAGGCTATTGTATATTGACAGTGTAGGTGTGAACCTGCGGTGTAACGTCTTTAAAGTTGTCATATTAAATATTATTGTTAGGCAGAAAGATGCTGTGTTTGCAGTTATTAAATAGAGTAAACATTCAAAAGGAGCGCCACATAAGCAAGTGATGTAGATTTGCTGGAGAGACGTTAAACTGGTGAAGACACATTATTGTTGTACATTTTTCACACGAATGTTCAAGTTAGTAATCTGGAGCAATTATTGAAAATGTGTAGAATATATAGACATAGATGCTCAGGATTTTAGACATAATAAAAAACAGAGAAACTTGAAATAATGCATGGACATCATACTGAAGTGTATAATGTGGATGAAAAGCTGGTTCTGTAGTTCAGTGGATACGTTCTCATATTATAGTAATTGTGCATTAAAAGATAAAAGCATAACATTTCTAGGATATTTAGTACATACCATTAGGTTTATTTTTCAGATGTGGACGTCAAATCCAAGATGGCCGGCAGTCAGCCTGGTCTAATGCACAATGGTCTAATTTTGGAACTAGAAAGAACAGCAGACGAGATACCCGCACACCAATGAAACTGGGCTAGAAAGCCACAAGAAGGTCCACTGGCTGAGATCAAATCAAAAATAGTCTATTTATTTAAGACATCTGTGCATAAAAAAGGTGGTTTTGACAGGAAAGATCCATCATCTTTCACAGTGCATGAGTTTAGTTTCCAGATCTGTATTTTTGCAACTAGGATTAACTACATCAGTGCCAAAGAAACGGAGTGCAGTGGCTGCATGTTTGGCCTCCTGGAAGTGTCTAGGTACAGTAGATTTGGGAGAAGCCCATCGAGGCTGAGGACAGTGTTATGTCAGTCAGCGTAATTTGAGTATCTAAAAAATGAATAGCACAAGTGTTAAATTCCATACTGAGTTTGATGGTATCATAAAGTGAATTGATATATTCACCAAAAGCAGTCAACTCAGATTGTGAGCCCCTGAAAATCAAAAAAATGTCGTGGAATGTAGCCCATGAACAGATTAGTGGAGTCTGGCACAAATGTCACACTCATAGCAATGCCCTGAGTCTGTAGGAAGAAATCGTTTTCAAAGGGAAAATAGCTTTTGGTCAATATGAGATTGGACATATCATCCAGGAGCTGTGTGGAAGGTGTCAGGTCATCACTGTTGTCCAAAAAATACTGAAGGGCCTTTAGTCCACTAGAGTGAGACACTACGTTGTATCAAACTTTGTGTGAAACTTGTGTCCTGTCCTATTTTCACAGAGAAACTGTGACATGCACTGAATCTCTTGCTGAACATCATCTTTACAATTGATGACCTTGTCCTAAAAGTCTTAAATAATTCATCCTGATAAACTTGTAACGCGGCTCCATGCTACGTTTGCCTGTCCTGCAGCAAATATTTTTTAAGTGACACCCCAGCTCTATCAATAGTAATCCTTGTACTTCATGTACTGGCTAAGCCCAAGCTAGTTTAAAGGAAAACTGGTGACTAATTCCACCTTTACTAGTGGCCCTTTTTTCTTTTGGAACAGTGGGTGTATAGGACACTATATAATTTGTGGGGGAAATGTACAAAGATGATGTGTCTTCAACAGTTTCTTGTCTCCTCAGCAAATCTACGTCACTTGCTTCATTGGCTCCCTCATTACATGATCAGCGTCCCACTTACGTGGCTGTTTTCTTTCTCACCCTGCCATTCACTCCTACTACACATGCTCACTTTCCATCTCTAGCTGTCATTGTCTGGGCTGTCAAATGAGTCATCAGCTGATTCTCAATCAGCCAACAGCACAGCGACACACCTTCTCTGTCAGCCTATCATCTTACTGCTCCTCATTTTAAATATGGTTCTTTCTCTGCCATACTTCTTTCTTGCTGCTGCACCCTCCACCTCCCCATCACCACCTAGTCTTTACAGATCCATCAGCCTCATCCGCCTCATCATCCATTAGCCACCACCACCAGTGTCTGGACTCCATGGGGGGATTTATCCTACTGCTGCTCAGATGTCCCTCGATCACAAAATATCTCTCTCTGGTGTACAAGCGCAAAAGACTTCTAAATCTTAATCAGCATAAATCATCTGTTAATCTGTACACTCTTATTCTGTATTAAATATTATCTTACTTCATTCTCCTGTCTCTTTTGACTGAAAGTCCATTTGGGGCTACTTTATACGTCTTCTCCACTACATTACAGAGGGAAATATTGTACTTTTTACTCCACTACATTTGTTTGGCAGCTTAATTTTCTAGTTACTTTGCAGATTCAGATTATTAAGACAAAATACAAACAAATATATTTCCTCATCATAGATTAAGCCACCAATAAAGCATTTAAAATTAACCACATCTTTACCTGTGACAACATTACAGTGACATGTACATTGTGCTATTGCTAATTTTACTTAAAGAGTTTTTCTGGATGTATGTTGGTGGATTTACTGGAAGTAGACATTCAATGAGCACGATATAGATAACACCCAGAGGTTACAACATACAGTAGAAGCTCCCAGTTGGCGTTTCTAAGCAGATTAATTGACGACAGCCTGTCAGTGGATTCTTGCATAATTATGCAGTAAAGACACATATGCTGTGGGCAAACCCAGCCCCGTCGTAATCAGTATCGTTCTGATGTACTCCAGCTAATTCAGTCATCTGCAGGAAAAGAAACACCACAGATAAGACTCTTCAGATTGAATAAAATTCTCTTGAAAAAAGGGATTAAATGTGCTGCATGTACCAGTCCTGAGCAGATTACTGTCATTATAATCGAAATAAAACTTCCACCAGGCCCTCCATGACAAGAACATCAAAGTCCCCAGACACTGATGGACATATGGAGCCGTCATCTGGTGGGAAGTTACTTTGACCTCACTTCCTAAACCGCTGCAGACCAACATGATCAACTGCCAACACGAAAGGATGTTTTTTTAGAGTTTCAAGGAATATTATGTAATAAATAATTATAAAAATACCTGATGCATCAGTGGAAGTTATTTGTTTGCTGTAATAAAAATACTTTCACTTTCCTCATGGCGTTTATTCGTATCTCATAATGATTGTTCATCATAGACTATGTACACAGATCAATTATTTAAACCAGATTTATGTCAGATAACTGCTGGATTATGATATAGTTTGAATTCAAATGTCTGGCTGCAGATCACAGTTTGCTTTTTTTTTCTTCCCCTCTCTTACAATCAAACATATTCAGGTACTTAAGAGTTCACAGAGGATTATGTCTGGTCAACCAATGAAGTTTTCATATGGGCTTTTTGAGAGGATTACACAGCAACCTGACTGCGACTGCAGGAGAGAGAATCAAAGTGAGAGAGGACTGTTCCAGAAAGAAAGAAGAAGTTATATGAATCAGCTTCCCCTGAGCAATGAGGGAGAAAAGAATAATAATACGGGGCTGATGAGGACGGTTGTAATACTGGATAACACTGGCAGCACGAATCAACAACAAGCAACAGATCATGTGGTTTTTGTACAGATGCTGTCTGCACCAGTTTTGCAGTAAACAAGTGAATGATCAATCAAAGACTGGGAGAATCAGCTGACCCTGGAAGTAAATAACATGCTGCTCATTTGTGCTTGTATATGCTGTATTAATTATTGTTAGACTATGAGGTAGTTCAGGGGTTGGCACCTGCAGCTCCGGAGCCACACGTGGCCCTTTAGCCCCTCTCTAGTGGCTCCCTGTGGCTTTAACAAATATCATATGGACATGAGCAACAGTTTGTTTTGGGTTTTGTTGACATTTTAATTTTCATTTATCATTTTTTGGGGGGCCTAAAGTGACTCTTGCCTTTGCCAGTTGCAAAATGTGTAGCCTATACACACCCAAAAAAAAAAGTTTCAATATTTGTCAACTAAAATGTGTGTCAAATGACTAAAGCCTTTTCCTCTAAATCTTCCCAAACCTCATTAGCAGAGGCTCGTCTTGAGTCTCCCCAGTGAGGCTAGTTATAGATTCCAAATCCAAAACACGGAAAATCTTGGTGGAAAAAAGTTTAAGTAGCAAAGTTTAAGAACCAATTATCATTAATAGGCCACTGCAGTGTAGCCACATTGGTAAAACATATAAATGAATGCTCATTTCAACCTATTAGAAATGTTGATAGGCTAATTTATACCTAATTTTGTTTTGTCATTAGGCGCTTAAAAATGGGAAAATAGGGCCTAGGCTGAAAAATACCTAATTTACCTTTTAGGAAATGTCAGTGATAACAAAACCTAATGGTCACAGCAGCAAACCTGGATAATAAGTGCTTGCGATGCTACCAATGAAGATGGAATTTTGACTAAATAAACAAGCATGCTTGAGATTTGAAAAGTTGTAAGTGGTGGCAAATGCTGTGTTCTCACCCACTTTGTCATACACTGTCCTGCTAAGGGAGAATCAATTTTTTTGCATGAATGTTGTGTGTTAAACACGCACACAAACCCAAAGCGTGTAATTAAAATAAACTAATATGTAAATTATTTTTTCCTCTGTCTTTAAAACACGATCAAGGGTCTACAGCCATACTATTGGCTGATGCTGAGGCTATGCTAACAACAATGAGGGTAGCATGCTGGTGCTTAGCAGGTGTAATGTTTCGTTAAGCATGCTAAATACTAACACTTGCAAAGTAGCACTAAATACAAAGTGCAGCTGAGGCTCAAGTGATTGTCATATTAGTGCAGCTCTTGGTTAACAATTACTTTCTTTTTATCTGTGTTATATAATTATCTCTATTATAAAATTAAAACCTTGTGACCTTTACTCAGACAGACGGCATAAACATACATTTAGCTACATTTCAAAAGATGTGACTCAAAAAGGCAAAGATGTACAAAAAGGAAAAACTGCTGCAGCCATCCCCAGTTCCCCAAACAGGCCTTATTCTTAATCCTTCTTGTGCACAGAATCCCTTTGCCGCTCATAAGGGGTGGAACAAATAGAGTCTGATCTCCAACCTGGAGAATGTCATTTTGCCAAATCAACACCAGCTCCTCTGAATCACCATCTTTGGTAGAATCAGACGGTGATTCTCCTCAGTGGCTGACCTCAGGCCCAGCCAGGCGCAATAACAAGTTGAGGTGTCAGCTTGCTGCCTCGGATCAGACACACATTCATCCTCTCCATTAGTGATCTTGACTGTCAGATGTGAAGCTGGTTATATAACCCCAGACCCTAAGACTACACACACACACACACACACACACACACACACACACACACACACACACACACACGCTCTTGTTGAGCAGCCACAGGACAATCAATGGTAATGCTGACCACAGCTGCTCCTCCAATCAATTCATTGAATTTGGGATATCACACGATTTGTACACTATGTGATTTACATGAAAAAAACAGACATGCAACAACATCGTATACATATCCAATCTTAAGACAGCAATCAACCTCAGCCATTATACACTAGAGAAAAACATATTTGTTTTGAAGAAACAGTGTTCTACAGGATTAGTGGTTCAGTGTAATCTGGATTAAAGTGGAGTTGTGCGTCACTGCCCTTTAGAAATCGCTGTTTGAATTAATTAAACCACTCGCTTTGATCAGTACAGGGTGGACAATAATGTCACCACTTCACATACTGACACCTTAACTTACAGTGGATGTTTTTTACCCTAAAATACATGTAAATAAAATAATTTAACTACTCATCTTCTGAGGACACGCATGAAGAGGTGCAGTTTTCCCACAACATTGTCGATTCACTAAAGTGACATATCTATGTTTATGCAGTGACAGTATGTTCAAATGCATTTCTCCTATTTTGTTGATTATGATTATCAAACTCCCCAGGTAGCATTGGAAGCAGCAGCTGCACTATGCTTTGATTAAATGAATGGATTTCACACGATGTTGCTTTTAATCCATTCAGCTACATGGATTATCATATCAATCAACTTATTTTTTAAATGCAGTGTGTATGTAATGCTGTACTGCTTTCCATTTACATCTGTGTTGAGTTGTTGAGTATCCATACAGGACACTTACTGTATATAAACACATCTGATGTTTGACTGTTTCAAGGCCTGGCTCTTATATTGATGTACAACTGTATTCCAGCTGCAACATGTTCACTACACTCCATTCACTGTATCTTATGTCCGTACTCGCTTCTCTGCAATGTCTAAATAAATACTCAAGCACTGTAATTAAGTACAGTTTTGAGGTACTTTCCGTATTTCCATTTTATGCTACTTTATACTTCTACTTTACCAAATTTCAGAGGTAAATATACTTTCTACTCACACTACATGTACTGAATAGCTTTAATTATTCTACAGATTAATATTATTATAAATTAACTAATAAATAATAACACATTATTATAGATTAAACTACCCTGCAGTATTAAAATGAGTGTCATATTTATTATCTCTAGTTGGGCTTTTAAATGTAGACCTAAAATCATACAACCACAATACACTATAAACATAGAAGGCAGAATAAAATACATAGACCTCGATCCACACGCTACAGTACACATACCACAGCACATATACCACAATACAAACATTACAACATATCCCACAATACATCTACTACAGTAGGCTTACCACTATACACATACCATGGTACATATACTAAAGTACACATACCACAATACATCACAGCATTTAGACTGATAGCCCTTAAAGGTTTGAGCACATTTAGCTAAGAGTGGCTACAGCTCTGGTTTGCTTTTAGTTAGCATTTGACCTTTGTTGTGAAGGATTTTACATATGTAATCAGTTTGATTTCACTTGGTAATGCCTCCCAGTGTTGACAGCCCTTTATGGAAAAAGCTGATTGTCAACTTATGATATGGTATTTACAGATTGTATCGCTCTTATATGCGACAGTGATGATAGTGACCTGACAGGCTTTTTGTCCATTATTTTCAGTGTCTGATTGCATAAAGATGTTCAATGTCTAATTGTAGAAGGTGGTGCTTGAGTCCATACTGTCACGCAATATGAAAACTGAGAGAAAATCACAGAGTGCATCAATAATTATAATCATATTTAGTAATAGAATATGGAATATTTAGCAGTACTTTTACTTTTGGTACTTTAAGTACACTTTATTTCAAATACTTTTGTACTTTACTCAAGTATGATTTTAAATGCAGTGTATGTAATGGAGTATTTTTACACTGTAGTTTTGCTACTTGGACAAAATATCTGAGGACTTCATCCATCACTGCTGACTGTGCATTCAAATGAGATAAGCTTAAAAAATACTGCATCAAGTAATAAAATCTACAGTCATAGCAGCTTTGTGAGGCTGTATTTAGGCACAGCAGTGCTTTAAGATAAATGCTAACATCAGCACTAACATGCTGTTTAACAAGGCATGTTCACCATCTTAGTTTAGCATTTGCTAATTAGCACTACACATCAAGTACAACTGAGACTGATGGAAAGGTTATTAGTTTTGCATGTATTTAGCAACAACCCAAAATATTAGACCTGGTGATGGCACTGAATGAAAAGTCAAGTGATCGCCAAGGTATAAATCTTTATCCTGAGGGAAACATGAATGTGTGTACTGAATTTCATGGTAAATATATTTCAGTCTGGACCAAATAGATAAACTGACACTGCCACACCTAAAAATCTTAATCTAAGATGTGAACTTTTCTGAAGGTCAGCCCATTTTCTTCTTTCACTCTCGTTTCTTCAACTGATTTAAAAGCATCACATGGCACAGTAAATCTAAACTCTGCTCTTCTTCTTCACAGTGAGAACTTTTACTGTGCTCTGCTATCGATTGTTTACTTTAAGTGATGTAGGACTTTTATCTGTAAGTGTTATCTGTCTGTAGGCGTTATGCAACAGTGTTATTGCTGCAATTATTTAAAGAAAGGATATGTATGTCTCCCACACCTGTAGACTACAGCTGGAATGCAAACCACGTGAACTCTAACAGTCCGATAACTGAGGAGCTTTCCTTTAAACACTTAGTGCCAGATGTGTTTAAACACATCTCTGTCCTGCTTTCTGTCTCTGCTGCAGCAGGCAACTTGTTGGTATTTTAAAAAACGTTTGCTCAATCCATTTACAGGTTTCAGTCTACCATAAAGTAACTTCATATTGTAATCATTCAGGCTCACCAGGGTTATTTTTGTGTGTGTTTGGCTGCAGGGGTTCAGGATTTTGTGTGACTGTAGAAATTAATACTTTGGCAACTGCGAAAGATTACATGGTGATCTTGAATCTCCTGAGCTACTTTCAAACCAGATCAGAGCAGAATCGCTGGGGAAATAGCAAAAAAAAAAAAAAAATCCCCTAACACAGCCAATCCAGTTATGTAGACTGTGCAGACTCCGCCCCTTGACAGCAGTCAAGAGGACACTGAACTAAAAACAGATTGTTTTCCCCGTAAAAAGAGATGACTGCCAAAAAAAACAGACAAAGTTAACTATGGCTCTTTGTATTTGTTGATCTGTAACTGTGTCGCCATGTGTGTGTCTGTGTGTGTGAGAGAGAGAGCGATCACAACAGTCTCTTGGGGTGAACCAGAAGCCAGCAGCAGAGTTCCGGCCTTCATGACTCTGCCTAAGCTTTCCTGTTACAGTACGTTCACTGAGGGAAATAAATGTGATTATCAAAGCTGTTCTCTCACTAATGTGACGTAACATTTTCCTCTAAAAATAGAACAATTTTGAGCGCCTTTTGGGTTACATTCCTGACATTTATTGCCTGGATTTAACCTGTCTACGTCAAACTAAGCTCTGGGCGGGGAGGGATTGAATGGCTGGATTTCACTGATTTGTTTCAAAGACGCTGGAAATGAACGTAGTAAACTGATTGCATTCAGCTCAGGACTGATGAACCACTTCAGTAATATTCAGTCTTACCTCTATGCTGTTGTCTGACAGTCTGGCATGCTAACTTATGTTTCCTACATTCCAAAAAAGACGGTGTGTGTTCTGTCTAGATGTAGGTGGAAAGCTCATTCTAGAACAAACAAAGTAAAAGATCTAAAATTTTAGAGCACAAAACAGCCACAAAAAAAAAAGGGACTCATGGCGAGGCATTATATATTAGGTAAACATGGCCTCCTGATGTAGAGGTCATGTTTGAACATTTTGATGAATGATACTGTGGTGTTATTGAACACAGTGGTGTTCTGTTTCTTTTATCCCATAAGAGTTATGGCAGCATAACCAGAACTTTGTATGGAGGGTGTGACCTGGGACTAATAGGACTAATAATTTTTGAAAATGGTCCAGTACTGAGAAAGAACACTGCAAAACAGACTGCAAGATGGACCTAAAGGCTGCAATGTAATTGAAACTCAAGAAGTCCAGTTGCCTACGATATAGCATTTAACTAACAGTATGAGCATAAATAGTTTCCCTTCAGTTTGTTTTGGTCTGCTTTTATGGTGTTGTTTGGGTGGGTTTTTTAAAAAATACTTTTCTTTTTGTTGCAGCCTGGCTCAAAAGCCGTGTTAAAAACAGGAAACACAACGGGCTGGCTGACAACAACAATAATTTTTTACAAAAAAACCCCCATCAAACAATGTGCACTGTCAGTCATCAGTAATGCAATGCATGTGTGGGTGTGTGGCAGTGTGTGTGGACAGAGAGAAAGGAAAAAAACAGAGCTGTCCTCAGACTGTGAGAGAGAGACCAACAACGCAGGGAGGTACTTATGCCGGAGCGCACACCAGGCACAGGTGTGGTTCAATCGGCCACAGACCCTCCTCTCAGCTCCCCAAACACAGCAGATGAGAACCAGCAACAGAGCCATCCAGGGCATGGGAGGGGGAGTGTCACACCATGGAAAGTGGTTTTGTGTTGGTATTTATATATGCTTTTATTTTGAGAGTGTTTCCTGCATTTTTGGTGATCACATTTGTGAATGTACAATGTGAATACACTGAATGTTTTAACCTTTGTGTCTGTATTCTTGTATTCCTGATCTCTGTACCAGGTGGTCCATTGCTAAACTTACTACGCCTGGGTTTCTGTCTACTCTTTATCTGCCCCTTGTGGCTATCTGAGAGTTTGCACCTGTATGTGGTGTCCGATATACACCTGTGTTCAGATAGGTTATTCTTTCTATTGATTGTGTTGCACAGTGGATCCCAGCCTCTCAAAAAAAAAATCCCAAGGATCCCCAGATGGTTAAAGGAAGTCTATTTTTTTTGTATCGTAAAGTATTTTAACTCTTCAGGTGCCTAAAAATCCTTAAAAAGAAACAATCTGAGAAAAGACACCTTTCAATTGAACTGCTCACAGTTCTTGTCCTGAGGGGTCACAAGTAGAGGCTACTTCACCTTAAGAGTCCACTAGTAAGAAAAAGGTTCAGAGCTGCTGTCTTGCATATAAATGACTTTGCTTTTAAACACTCCTCATAGTGACAGGAAGGCCTGTGATTGATGAACGTCAGCAACATATTTCAATAAAACATGAAGCTACACAGACATTGACCACTTTTATGGCGTGCCACCTTTTTCTGCTTTCATCATGTATGCTTTTGTGGCGTATAAATGTCTTTATGTTTACCTTGCACTAAAAATGAGTCTCTGTTATGCCTCTATACTACATCTGTGACTGCAATGTAGACTGGTAAATGAAGCCTCTCCACAAACTTCAGAGCACAGACAGTATAATGTGGACATTGTTTTACTGTGACAAGTATAAATAGATTGGAAATCAGAGAGATAGCCCATTAACTGTTGTCAGTGAGAATGTACAGGGATATGAGGACATCTACTGGCTGAACAAGAACACATAACACCCAAGGACAAAACCAACTGGGAAGTCATTTTGACTGCTAATGAAAGCAACATGGCTGAAACCTCAGATGTCAACATACAAATTTCTAGTTATTGAATTATTAAAAGCATAATATCATTCAAAGATAGTCTGCCTCTCTAAACCTTGATTACATTCATAAAATTAATTACCATCAAATCATGTTTTTTTGAAAAGGAATCAGTGGATTTTGTTCTTTTTTCAGATGTAGAATAAAATATTTTGATGGAATCTGGTACAGTAGTAGGGACCTTTTCAGGTTTCAACGCTTTCTTCAATTTCTCCAGTTCATTCTTCTGCCACTAGATGTCAGTACTGCTCTGTGTCATGTTTCAGATGTGATCATCAATCTGTAGTCCACTGCAAAAGCCGACCATGTGGTGAAATTATTCATTCTAACAACATATAGAAGCAACTGAAATAGACAAGAAACGCCTCCTTTGCAGTCTTCAAACCAACATTCCTGATTTAAAAATGGTAATCTAACAGGTGTCAATATCTTGAAAAGAGCCTGGAAAAACAGCTGAAAAAAAATCTCCAAAGATTTGCATTTGAAATCAAATTATTCAACCTCATTAGTAAATTTCTTTCACGGAGTATAGTAAATGTTGGTGACAGCTGCTGAAGCTTCTCTGCACCGGAAGATGGCGGTGTCAAGCTGTATTTAAACCCCGCAGTTCACTTGTCTTATGTTGTTTAAAAAGCGCTCTTGAAGTCTTTTTCAAATATGATAGAACTGTATCTCCAGATTTAACCGCAGCGATATGAACGACTTTTGGGATGTTCTTTTAAAAGCTATATTTTTTCAAAGGAAAACCAATGTTCAACAGAGTATATTTTGTGCAAAAGAACATATTTGAAAAGAAAAGTAAGAGGAAGTTGGCGCTGAAGGACAATAATGTATTTAAATGTAGATGATAAGGGTTAAAATCAGCTGTCAGTTGTGCGTAAAGTCATTTTTTCTCAGATCTTTGAATATTGATTATGAAGATCTGTTTAGACACAAAGTGGTAAGATCTTTATTTTCATTTTTTACAATCACTAAATCACACACACACACACACACACACACACACACACACACAGAGGGAGGGGGACGCGCAGCATCAGCCTTGCTGGTGCTTTGCTCAGTTACACATCAGCAGTGTGGATGCGGGGCTGAACCTAAACTCACCTCGGCTCCCTGCTGTCCCAAAAACACCCTCAAGACACAAAACGCAGTGACAGATACTATCAGAGGGTGAAAAGTTTGATGAATTATAAGATTAAATTTGAATTTCAAGTCTTTAACATCCCTTTAGTGTCACATTCTGTGGAGCTGTCCGCTGGAGTGTGGTGCTGAATCCGTTTTGTTTCCTCAAGTAACGCGGAAAACTGATTTTTTTTTCCCTCCATGTTGCACTGTTAACTTTGAGATTAAAATTGATAACATGTTTCTTGATGTTACTGAGCCGAATTGCCAGAGATTTTATACTTTCCCTACTTTTAATGTCTAAAATTATACGTAGGCGCTATTTGGTTATTTAAGTGTAACATTAACTGGAGTAAGCATCCTCGCCTCTGTCTTAAAGCAACTGACTGGACAGCAGTGCGCACTCGGGATTTTGTATTTAATTAGCATAAAAGATCTTCTGGAGAGCAGCAGGACTGTGCGTCACAGCCATCGGCGAAGATGGGGAGGGGGGCACCTATGGGAGTCAACAAACTGCAGTGTGTATTCCTTCCACGGCCGACAAAACCAGTCCGGTTGATGTGAAATGATGACTTAGCTCACAGTGTTACAGGTGACTGGAGACAGCTGGGAGCGTCTGGGAGCCGAAGGGACGCAGCAGACGGACCTAAAACAGCGAGTGCGCTGATGAAGCCGGCACTGTGAGCTGTGGGTGAATCCCCAACCTGTGAGTGCTGCCCGGGACCAGCGCGTCACCTGAATGACGGGATATGAGACAATGAAGCAACTAGGGAAGACGGGGATAAAACGAGTCCAAGTCACGGGAGTGGAAAAGCGCGTGCGATGACGGACGGCGCAAGGGACAGAGAAGAGGTAAAGCAGAGGGAAGTTATCTAGCTCATTAGTGGAGCTCCCGGTGCTGGAAAAAGAAAACTAAATAAAAGACAGAGCAGATGTGCCAAGCGTGCGTAATTCTTTAAACAAATCAACTGAGGGAAGCCGATTTTCTTTCTCAAAAGACAAGACTTGAGCCGGAAAGGGAGAAAATCATGGAGCCGGAGGGGACCACAGAGGGACAAGCCACTAATATGGCACAATCTGCCGCCTCCAAACTGTCCCAGATGGGCGAAAGAACTAAACAACTGGGCAATGTAATCCAAGACCCAGATCGGCAGAAACGGATTATTCTAGTAATAGTCTGTATAGCACTTTTGTTAGACAACATGCTTTACATGGTAATTGTGCCAATTATACCCGACTACCTTGAAGAGCTACAGAAAGCAGCGGATGACGCTCAAGTCGTTGACCGGCACTCCAACTTCACTAACAGCACCGTCCACAAAACAAGCAAGGGGAACTTCGACCTACAGATTGGTGTTCTTTTTGCCTCCAAGGCCATCCTGCAGCTCCTGGTGAACCCGCTAAGTGGCACGTTCATAGACAGGGTCGGCTATGATATTCCACTTTTCATCGGTCTCAATGTCATGTTTCTGTCCACCCTCACTTTTGCCTTCGCTGAAAACTACGCGACTCTGTTCCTGGCGCGCAGCATGCAGGGCCTCGGCTCGGCTTTCGCGGACACTGCGGGCATCGCTCTGATCGCAGACAGGTACACAGAGGACACAGAGAGGAGCAAAGCGCTGGGTATTGCCTTGGCGTTCATCTCTTTTGGAAGTCTTGTGGCGCCCCCCTTTGGAGGGGTCCTCTATGAGTTTGCAGGGAAGCGGGTGCCCTTCCTGATCCTGGCCTTGATCTGCCTCACTGACGGTGTATTGTGCCTGACTGTGCTGAAGCCCTTCTCTAACCGAGAGAGAGAAAACATGCCAGTGGGCACCCCCATTTATAAACTGATGATTGACCCTTATATAGCTGTAGTGGCTGGTGCTCTGACAATTTGTAACATCCCTCTCGCCTTTCTTGAACCCACTATTGCCAACTGGATGGAGGAAACCATGCATGCCAGCCAGTGGGAGATCGGCATGACATGGTTCCCTGCCTTCTTCCCTCATGTTTTAGGCGTATATCTCACTGTCAAATTAGCAGCCAAGTACCCTCACCTCCAGTGGTTTTACGGGGCTATAGGTATGGTGTTCATAGGCGCGAGCTCCTGCACCGTGCCTGCCTGTAAAAACTTTGGACAGCTCATGATCCCGCTGTGCGGAATCTGTTTTGGCATTGCCTTCGTGGACACGGCGCTCCTGCCAACACTGGGTTTCCTGGTGGATGTGCGACATGTGTCGGTGTATGGCAGCGTGTACGCCATCGCAGACATCTCTTACTGCGTGGCCTATGCCCTGGGGCCCGTGGTGGCTGGACAGATCGTGCACGACCTGGGCTTTGTTCAGCTCAACCTCGGCATGGGCCTCGCCAATGTGCTTTACGCACCGGCGCTCCTTCTGCTGAAGAACGTGGCACAGATGAAGCCTTCTTTCTCCGAGAGAAACATGCTCCTGGAGGATGGCCCAACGGGGTTGTATGATACGATTAAGATGGAGCAACGAGAGAAGAAAAGAAAGGGCTTGTGTACAACGATCGACGAGAATGGCATTGAAACCTTTGCGCAACGATCGTACTCGGAGGAGGAATCCTCAGGAGGAGAGTATGCGTAAAAGACCTTTAACTGAGTGTAAAACTATCAAAGTGCCCATGTAGAGTTGTGTGCATCCCGTCCGATTCAATCAATTGCATAACACGATTAGGATTGTGTAACGACATAAATTATTTACTGCTCCTGGTGACAATTCCTCCGGGTATTGTCAAATCAAGTAGCTTCAAGCTTTTGCAGTAGAAAGGCGCTCGCTGGCGTTTGTTCATCTTAAAGTGAGAGTATCGTGAATGATTTGTTGAGATAAATGTCTACTCATTAACAGTATTTATCACTGTATCAGAAACTGACTCATATTCAGGGATTATGTGTAAATGTATTTTAAGGAAAGAACAATTGTAACGTATGCGTCTTTCAATGTAACCTGTATTCAGTATGTATTTTTTTTTTGCCAGAGTTGTGCTGCTAAACTGAATATGCAATACTGTGTCACACGACGCTGTTGGAGAGATGAACATGAACTGAAATGTGCATCTTGTTGTCTGGTTATTTTGTTTATCTTGGATGATGTACTTCTGGAATGCATAGCCTCATTGTGTGAACTGCGACTGTACATACATGTATATTCATGTACATAATTAAATGAATATTATGTGAATGAGACTGGTCATGGGAATCATTTATTTAGGCAATTAATGAAATTACGTTTTACAGTAAATGACACATTTATTGTCCACAACAGGTGAAGGGTCCATAGTAACAGAATTATCATGATAATACATAAAAATTGTGGTTATATTTATAAAGTGTACACTCCTGCATTTTTGCCTTTGTGTGTGCATTAATTGAAAAATCGAAAATTAAACTTACTGAGGCCTACCCAGAGATAGTTTTGTGATGCTCATTAGTTAAACGGCAACTTCTAAAAAAAATAGTCTGGGTACAAATTCTAACAATAATTTTATGTCAACAAACCGTTTGTCAAAGCATCTGCGCTCCTCCAAAACGCAAATCTTTGCATATAATATTAAATATACATAACGCCAATTAAGTCTGTCAGATGCAGTGAGGTGGAAGCAATGTATGCGCCGACGGAAAGTGTTATAAATTCAGACAGCCAAAGGAAGAAGTCCATGCAAAACACATCCTAATTGTTCCCCTGCACAGCGTGTGAGCATCCGAGGCGTTCAGCCGGTGTCTAAATAAGGTGGGCTGAAGATGTAAAGTGCCAAATAAACTTCTCGGCGAATAGCAGGACTTCTGGGAGGAGCCTGGCAGCCAGGAGGGTGAGGTACCCTCTCAGCATCTCTCCTGAGCCAGCGAGGGAGTTGCGCTCTTGCCATGCTGAGGATTCAAATATGCTCAAAATGATGGCAGGAGAAAAATAGTGAAATTTAAAGAGAAATTACCCCAGAAATGGATTCACGTCTGAATGGATGAACCTAAAATCGTTGCTTGATCCCCAGGACAAGTGGGATTGTCTTTTTTCTTTCTGGTGAGTAAAACATTTAATTTTTAAGTGATGGTTTATTTCAGTTTGGTAAATGTTATTTAAGAGTGCTGTATTTGAACATCTTGCAAAGTGCACAGCAAATTTCTGGAGTGGAATAATATGGAGTTAGATTAAAAAGAGTGATGGAGTTAGATTTTTGGAGTTTATTTTCTCATGTAGACAACAGCTTGGGTTCAAGCATTATCTTTGGCGGAGTAATATTTTGGTGTTCATGTGTTTGTTGAGCGTGATTCAACTCGACTGCGATGTCAATTAATCCCTTCAGACTATCGGTACATCTCTGCTGCTGCCGAGCCTAGAGGTCTCTCCTTAGACTTTGTCTAGACTCGTAAGGCAGGTAATAGCTCTATTTTACTTTCCAAACTAAATGTCAGGTTGTGAGAGATTAATTGTCAGAGTAACTTCAATATAATGATGCATTTTTGAAGCTTAACACACAAGAATTTGACGTTGTCACTTGCAAAAAAACAACAACACCTGTTTTCTGTAGTTTGTTATTGGAAATGCTTTACTTTAAAAGCAGATTATTCTGGTCCGGTTAACATGCGTAGTTTAAACACTAGAATACACAGAAGACACATGTGCATCTTCACATTGATTCACAAGCCACTGTCAACCTTACAAAATGATTTAAGTGTTATGAAGTTGAATATTGTGTTGGCCTCCTTGATTGCACAGGCACTGTTGAAAACATGCCAGTGTTCAGAAAATTAACTCCTATCATTTTGCACAATGGCAAGATTGTTTTAGTAATGTTTGGTATGAAACCTGTTTCCATGCTTTCCATGTGAGTGAAAACATCCCCAGGAAGATATTGGTGGGAGAGATAAGGCATGTCAAATGTTTTGATACCCAAATAGGGCTGATTCATCTTTTTTTGTTGCATCACAGAATCATTTTATTTAGGCTGTCAACATTGTGAAGTGATTCTTGCTTTAATGTTTTACATGTTTAAAGTTAGAAGCCCTTCATGTTGACATGATCCTGCATCACAGATAAGTTTTATGCAGTGTTAAAATAACTATATGTATTGTATTGACAATGTGTGTACAGTTTTGTCTATACATCCATTTTATTTACTTACTTCTTGTTATACAAGAACTTATCCATGCCACATGGAGTTTTGAACACACTGTGGAAGGATTTTGCAACTTAAACATTTAGAATAATCAATGTTTTTTTGTGTGTGTGATTATTTTCACCTAAAACCTTTTTAGTATTGTAAAATATTAACTCCACACATTAATAAAACCAACTTCTAAGTGTTGTCTGTTAACACTACAAAAGTAGTTAATGATAAAATCAACTCAAGGACAGAGCTGTATTTTACTCGACTTGGGATTAATGTTTTAACTCTTGAGCAGGGTTCAAAGTTCAGCTACCAAGAAAGAGTTACTTCAACTATCCCCTAGAGCTTCATTAGCTGGTCTCACATGTACACTTGAGTTGAGCTGAACACCCAGAGAGTTTACTGAAGTGATGCATTTTATTTATTGAGTACTGCTGTACATTTGTCTTAAACATTCTCACAGTAGTGCAAAGTTTAAAGTGAACTGCAGACTGTAATAGTGACTGATGGATATTCTAAATTGCCGGAACTTGTTACTAATATAATTTTATTTGTGGACACACAGTCTGTCTCAAAGGCTGCTCTTCTGCGCACCGCCAACATGCCAGTTCTGGACCAAGAGCCCTCCAAGGACTTAGGGGGCAGCGATGTAAATACATATGTATATATACACACATATTTATATTGTATAAATGTATGTTTTACTAGACTAAGCATGAGAGATTAGTTTGGAACGTCAAAAATCAAATTGAAGTTAAGAATATTATTAAGGCTGAGACATAAAAGAGACTTTAGGAATCTATGAATGATATTTTATAAGAATATGCTTTGAAATTTTAATTAATGTGCATGTGACAGAGGAGATTCAGAAATTTAAATGAACTGCGGTTACACATTTAGGTAAAATAAAGAGTTTTTCTTCCCTAACACTGCTCAGGGTCTTCCTAAGCTGCCAGTCCCGGCCCTGAAAGAAACACTGGACATGTACCTGAGGTGCATGAAGCACCTGCTCACAGAGGAGCAGTTCAACAAGACCCAAAATGCAGTGAAGCAGTTTGGAGCCCCTGGAGGAGTGGGGGAGCTACTACAGAGCAAACTCACGGAGAGGAGGGAGAACAAGGCAAACTGGGTAAATAAAATTAGTCAAAAGTCAAGTAATTTCAAATCCCTTGACAAATTGTTTTCAAGTAGTGACACTTAATAATGAAACTTATGTGCTTGTTTATTTTAAAGTTCAGACTTGAATGATTAACACTGCTAAGAACACATAAAGTGCAAACCAGTAATTTATATTTTTAAATACAAATTTGATGTATGATTTATAAGAGCAAATAAACTGCTTTCTGTGTTATAGGTTTAATTTACACAGTTGTTTAGAAACCTTACTGATGTAAACAAATACTTAGGCCTTTAAACAAATCCCTCCATGCCTGACTGTAGGTGTATGACTACTGGCTGAATGACATGTACCTGAACAACAGACTGGCTCTGCCCGTCAACTCCAGTCCTGTGATGGTCTTCCCACAGCAGCACTTCAGGGCTCCCATCGACTCTTTACGGTACAAGACGCTGCACAACAGAGACAGAGGAGTCATGAGGAAAACCTCACAAGACAGAACGCAGATGTATACAACAGATACTGTAAATAAACAAGCTGTAATTACCATGCATTGTAATAAAGGCAATTTTTGATGGTTACAGCACAAAGACCTGAGAAATGATAGCAAACTGTATAAATTACTCATAGACTGGCTTTGATTGATTATAGGAAACTGAACACTTCCTTGCTACACATTAACAGATAGGGTCATTACCCACAACACCTCAAGGACCGAGAGGCCACGCCAGGTCTCTGGTGTCAAGGCTAAGAGGCAATGAAGGCTGTGGTTTGGTTAACGTGGTATTGATCTCCTTAACCAGATGATTTACATACAGCATTTATACTGATAGGTGTAATACAGCAACACAAGAACGAGGCTAAATGTAGTGAATTACTGCCACAAGTACAGAGAGAATGAGAGGAAGTAACTGAGTACAACATGTGTGTGTACTGGGAAGTCTTTTACAAAGTGAAGGTTTTCTTTTCTAGGTTTGCCGCACACTTGATTTCTGGAGTTTTGGAGTATAAGACACTTCTTGATTCGTAAGTTAACGTACAATGTGAGCACGATCATCTTCAGCTGTGGGTCATGTGTGAATAAAAGGCCTGACAGAGTAATATATATCTGTGTGTAGACGTGCTCTCCCTGTGGACTACGCCCGGGGCCAGCTGGCTGGAACCCCTCTGTGTATGGAGCAGTACTATCGCCTCTTCACTTCCTACCGCCTACCGGGGTCTGAGAGGGACACACTGGTGGCCCAGGAGAGCAGCGTGATGCCAGAACCTGAACACATCATTGTGGCTTGTAAAAACCAGGTCAGACACACTGAGAAAAACATGCCACAGACTTCAGACAAAGGACCAGTTACTAGTTTTTTCTGATGTTTTCAACCACATCATATGGTCACAATCAGCAGATGATGAGTTTGCCTAGTTGACATGGTAATGAATCAGCTGACATTTGAGCTTAGCACTTTCAGGACCTCTCATCTGTGTTGGCATATAGGTGAAGCATGAACATTAATTCTTGACTTTGGAAAGAGCAGTTTGACAAAGCAGTCTCGATCCTTTTAGTTCTTCTTCATCACAAGGTCAAGAATGAGCCTTCAGATTAAACATCTGAGCTGAATTCAGAACAGATCAGCTCACAGAGTCACAGTTACACTTATAATACATCGTGTCCCTGTCACAGCAGAACATTTGGATCATCACTCACTGTATCTGATGGTACTATAAACAGGCTCTGGGGGCACAAAACTTAATTCCCAATGGGTAACAGCCACAAGACACAGACAAGTGCTCTCTGTTAATTTAATTACCTAGAACATGTGTGACATTTGCATATCAACAAGAAATCTTCAGATTGTCACTACGTTGCAGCTCCACAGAGGTTCTCCAGTTATATTAGAAGAGTCAAATAAGCTCAAACAAGTCTTCAAAAAAGTAAATCAGTTAAAGAGATGGCAGCACAGTGGTACAAGGTTTAGTATTGTTGCCTCACAGCAAGAGGGTTCCTGGTTCAAACCCTGAGGTGGGGGAGCCCTTCTGTGCAGAGTTTGCATGTTCTCCCCGTGTCAGCGTGGCTTTTCTGCGGGTACACCGACTTCTTCCCACAGTCCAAAGACATGCAGGTTAATTGGTGACTCTAAATTGCCTGTAGGTGTGAATGTGAGTGTGAATGGTTGTCTGTCTCTATGTGTCAGCCCTGTGATAGTCTGGTGACCTGTCCAAGGTGTACCCCACCTCTTGCCCAGTGTTGGCTGGGATAGGCTCCAGCCCCTGCGACTCCCAACAGGATAAGCAGCTATGGAAAAAGCAGTTGAAGATGCTCACTTACTAGTAATGGACCAGTATTGTCACTCTAGACTAAACTGAAACACCATGATTCAGCCTGTGCATACTGTATTCCTCTACACACACTGGTTTCTGGTGAAATGAGGGATTATTACAAACATTCTGGGTGTGCTTGCTTTGTTTTACCTCCAAATAAAGTGGTTAGAAAAGAACATCTAGCCAAACTGTTGCTGTTTTAACATGTCTGACATTATGATCATTTGTTTCTTGCCCCGTTGGACTTAATCAGAATTCATCTTAAAGTCTCTGCTGCCCCTCACTATGCACATCCTGCCAGACATCCCCATGTCCCCATGTCTTGTCTGGAAACAATACTTCTATGCGCTTCAGCCTGCAGTACAGATTTACAACCAATTACTGAACCTCTGTCCAGTTCTTCGTGCTGGATGTGGTAATCAACTTCCGCCGCCTGAATGAAAGAGACCTGCTGACTCAGCTGGAGAAGATCGCCAGGATGGCTGACAACGAAGAAGAGCGGCTCCCACCTATTGGTCTCCTCACGTCAGATGGACGGACAGAGTGGGCCGAGTCTCGCAGTGTGCTAATGAGAGGTATGAGACTAAGTCAGGTGGATGTCAGTGTTTCCAAGACTGTTTGCTCCACCAAACTGACATTTTTTTTGTATGTGTTGTGCTCTAGAGTCTACTAACAGGGACTCTCTGGACATGATTGAGCGTTGTCTCTGTCTAGTCTGTTTGGATGACGCCACTGGGGTTGAGCAAAGTGACACCACACGTGCCATGTTGATGCTGCATGGTGGAGGAGTGGCCAAGAATGGAGGCAACCGCTGGTATGACAAGCCGATGCAGGTTAGTGAGCACAGCTAGCTAGTAAGACTACTTTAATGTGTGCCTCCTTAACTTACAGCACACTGTGTGCCCTGCATTTTCTTAGAGAATTGGGGAAAAGAAAGAATCACGTGAGGATGAAAGGCATGTAGATGACTGAGGGATGCTACAACTCCTTAATTAGTGTGGAAAATAACATAATTATTAAATTTATGTTCCTCTCTCTGGATGTAATTAGCCAATCCCATACCAAATCAAGAATTTACATTTAAATAAATTCTGACAGAGAGTGGACGTTCCCATTGGATTACAAGCTGTCAGCCTGATGTCATTAGCATGAACTTTGATGGAGATGTTTTGATGAAGAATTCAGATCACTTGAATGAACTTGAGGCTTCCTCTCTAAATTATTTCTTCACTGCAGGGTGTAACATGTGGATGAAATGCATATGCAGGAACATGTGGTTACAGTAAAGAGCAGAATGCACAAGTATAGCGATGCAACTGAATATGAGTTGAATCCCAGATAATCTAGCATTGCAGTTTGGTTCAACTCAAGAAATTCACATTGACAATAGCATGACTGTGTCAGTTTGTCGTAGGAGCTGACGGCTGCTGCGGAGTCGTGTGTGAACACTCGCCATTTGAGGGAATTGTCCTCGTCCAGTGCACAGAGTATCTACTCAAATACATGTAAGAGATGGAAAATGTGTGTGTGATACTGGTTGGCATATGCTCAGAAAATCCAAATAAGACTATCCTAAAAAAACATGCCAAATTATATATTCCCATGTGACATCAGGATTGGCAGCCCATCAAAGCTGGTCAGGGCTGCGAGTGTGAGCGAGCTGCCTGCACCACGCAGGCTCCGCTGGAAGTGTACTCCAGAGATTCACAAATTCCTCGCTTCTTCTGCTGACAAACTACAGAGGTGTGGGTTTACTCTGGTTTCTGTGCAATTAAATTCATGGATAAATGTTCTCCTCTCACAGCAGGATTTAATCTTATATCCTTATTTATCCTTATTTGCTCAGGCAGGTGAAAAATCTGGACATGAATGTCCACAAATTTTACGATTACGGGAAAGAGTTCATCAAGAAGCAGAAAATGAGTCCAGATGCCTACATCCAGGTTGCTCTTCAGTTAGCCTACTACCGGTGAGAAAAAGATCATTATGACAGGACTGATTTTCAAACATCACATTAACCCAGAGCACCAAGCTACAAAGCTTTTCTTTTTGTGTGTTACTGTAGATGTCATGGCAGACAGGTGGCGACCTATGAGAGTGCTTCTATACGTCGTTTTAAGGAGGGCAGAGTGGACAACATCCGCTCAGCCACACCAGAAGCCCTAACATTTATCAAAGCAATGACTGATGGGAGCTCAAGCACAAGTGTAAGATGTTTAAATAAATAAATAAATAAATAAAGGGATTTAATGGTGGAGTTACTGACTCTCTGTTGTTCATGTCTCCAGGATGCAGAAAAGATGGAGCTGTTACGAGGTGCAATAACTGCGCAGACAAAGTACACTATTCTGGTGACTATTCTCTAACCTTCTCTAACCAGATTCCTGTTACAATGTTGAATTTACTTGTTAAAAAAAATACACTAACATATGTATTCATTCTCCTCTCCAGGCTATTACAGGAATGGCGATAGACAATCACTTACTTGGACTACGTGAAATTGCACAAGAACTAAAGATAGAGAAGCCGGAAATATTCAAAGATGAAGCCTATCTCATCAGTAATCAGTTCATTCTCTCTACAAGTCAGGTACTGTCATCTGATTTTAAACATTAGACTGAAGGTATATTTAATCAAAATCATAATAAAGAGGCACTATAATGTGTTCTTCTCTGGCTCCGCAGGGCGCTCTCTAAAGTCTGAAAATTTAACATAAGTGTCATCATGTTTTTCTTGGCTTGTACTTGAGACGTAAAATTTGCAACAGAAAGTTTGATATTCAAACTCTACGAGTGGGGTTTGAAAGAAGTCTGCATTTAGGAGCCAAGATGTTTCTAATGAATATCGCTGCAACTCTAATGATTATTGTCATTATTAATTAATCTGCAGATTACTTTCTCAATTAATTGTTTGATCACAATATGCTGAAACACAGGGTGATGTCAACCAGTGTCTTGCTTTGTTGGACCAACAGTTCAGAACCAAAAAATTCTTGGATAATTTTAAAAACAAGACAAACTTTTAATCCTCACATTTGAGAACCTGGAACCATCAGAATTTTAGCATATTTAGCTGCAACCAGCAGCTCTATAGCTCACTCTGTTGGTCGATCAGTCTGTGGTTGGTATACAAAAATTTCCCCACCTTTTGTCAACCACAGCCATAGGAGGCTGAAATGTGGCAAGGCGGTCAAGTGTGTGAGAGTGGGTGTAAAGGAGCGTTTGTCTTCATGCTAGTTGGCTAAAACTGTGATATAGTGGGAATGGCCTATAACAAAAATCCCAATAACTTCCAAATGCACTCAAAGACTGGCACGAGATTTTGCAGAAAGATGGTCACAAGCCAGAGGACAGCTGACTAACTCTTCATGCCACAAAGGGGGGCTACAATAAAAAGGCACATAACTTCTAAACAGATTCACTTCACATGACTGAAGACACACTCACAGAGACAGACATGCAAACACACCATTTTGCCATGTCCCCTTTCATAACTCACCAAATAGCTGGAGGAACCAATGGACAAGTGTTAAGTGTTGGTGAGGTTGTGTTTGTATGTGTGTGAGTGAGAAAGAATATGGAAATGCATGGATGCATGCACATTCGTGTACCCAGCTATTGCGGATTTACATTTGCTGCTTAAAAAATTACTTAAACAACAAACCAATTAACAAAATAATTGGAATTCATTTAATTTCAACTGATTCTTTCAATAATTGATTAATTGTTGCATCTCTAAATGAAAGACACTGCTGAGTTGCATCATGAAAAGTGCCGACATTCCAACATTTTTGGACCATGACCCATATTAGAGACAAAAAGACAGGTTCAGTCTCAGCTACTTTAATTTTGATAATTCTTTTCTGTCTCTTTTGAGTCCCCCAAATTTATGGAAGGTCAATACTAAATCACTGGAGTATCACTTTAATGTGCACTACAAGCAACAAGACAGGCATAAAGGTTTTGCTTATATAATTGTCAGACTCTCAATAGTCTTGTCTCAACCTTCCCACCTACAGCAGTACTTGAACACACCAGTTAAACTGTGGGCTCTTCCCTCAGGTTCCTACAACTGTTGAGATGTTCTGCTGCTACGGACCCGTGGTTCCAAATGGATATGGAGCGTGCTACAACCCTCAGTCGGACCACATTATCTTCTCTGTGTCCAGTTTTCGTGAGAGTGAGCAGACGTGTTCGGCAAAATTTGTCAAGTGTCTGGAGCAGGGACTCCTGGACATGAGGGATCTGTGCAATAAATGTAACTCCAGCTCCAATCTGACCCAGCAAAGACAGGGTCAGACGCTGGAGACGCACACGCAAACAGACACAAACTGGCAAAGAAAGACCCCACAGAGACCAGCTGACCTGACCAAGAATCAGCAAACACTGCCACAGGTTGTGCTGAAGACACCAGACCAGACTAAAGTGGAGGCTCAGACCCAGACTGCAGCACTGGGAGAGGCTTTGAAGAACGGACGTCAATCATAAGAAACTGACGGTGAAAACAGTGGTGGTGTGATTTTAAATGTGTGTTTTGTGCTGCAACAATGTAACTGTGATCCAAAATGTCACGTAAAGCTGTTTTGTTGTATCCTGTACTGTAAAATGTATGAAGTGCTGATGATAATCTAATTTACTTATTCTTAGAGAATATTAGAAGTGGTTGGTTCTTACAGAGGACGTTTTCAGGTGTTGTATCACAAAAAATATCACATATACTGCAGTAATTTAAATGTCTGTCAAAATGTTTAACTATATGAAGCTAAAAAATCAAGTCACATTTGAGTTTTGATTGTTGTTTTGCACCAAATTGAGATGAATCAGCCAAAGAAAAGAGTAAATGCATTGTTTGTTAAAGCAATCTAGGAGTCTGTGAGTTATGATAAATGGCTGATTGTCTCTGTATATATCTATTTGCAAATCGCATGCTGCTATCTAACGATTTTCTGAAGATTAAGGTACACTGTATAACTACAATCTTCTATGCAATTAGTGTTGTCTTCATAAGTTGTGTCTGATGTGCCAACAATACAGGTACTTAAATGTCTACTAAATGTTTTTTTATAAAGTTCACTAGACAATTAGTTCATATTGTACTGGAAAAAAACTTACCAGGATTTTAAAGGGATACTGTTCAGTTTATCAAAGAATGTTAAATGTGATTAAACTGTGTATTTGTACATTTGTGAGCAGAATATATCAATTAAGTTATTTATTTTTGTATGATATAACTTAATGTTACAAAGTGTAAATGTAAGCTATAAAAGTAAGTACATGAAACTTACTAACCAGAGGTGATCACTGTGTTTATGACTGTCCAAATATTGTATTTATTAAGTACTGCTGAACATTAACAGAAAAAAAGCTAATCATATTAGGGCTTAAGTTCATTTTGCTGTTTACAGAGTAGATACCATGTTTAAGTTTAAAAAAAAAATCTCTTCTAAATGTGTTTTGTGATTCACATATCCATTTAGTGCACATGAAGCAGCTCTGTGTGTCTCTACCTACTCTGAATTTATGGAGCAGTGGCATTAAGGAATCAGAATATGTCCATTTGATTTATAAAAAAAAATATGTTTTTATTTTTACAAAGACAATGCACATTAATCAATACCACTGTAAATGTGCCAGCGTTAAACAGAACTCTTGGAATTATATGAATTTATTTATTTTTTGTAAAGTATAGTTATCATCATGACATAGTAAGTTATATTATAGTTTCCTATCTGTGATATATGGTACAAGGTCAAATGTATAATAAAGTTTCTTGAATTGAAGAGACTCTGAGTCCTAATTATCAGAAAACTTTTCATTTAGTGGAAAAAGCATCTTGTGAAATCTGTTATTAATATCTTTTAAAGGGTAGAGTGTAGTTCTCATATTGAGACTTAATATCTTATAAGGGTTTGGAAACATCTCATAGCCTAGTATTTGACTTACTATAGTCTAATTCAATTCAATTCAATTCAACAGAACTTTATTTATCCTGAAGGAAATTATTGTGCCAGATAATGCCTAAAATTAATGTTCACAAACCAGTAACAACCAGAACAACCAGTAGGTTCCCTGGGTATGGGTCACACACTGGGCCTATAGCTGTTTAAAACATTATCAGTTTAAATATGAGTCAAAATATTCAAAATATGCAAGACATAAAGGGTGATAAAGTGATACTCATACATGTAATGTAGTGTGTCTAACTATTGGATCATACAGCCTGAATAAGTGTAATACAGCCTCTTCTTTTTAACAAGTGGAGCAAATGGGATTGCTGGACACATTTCAGAGGGGCCATGTTGGCAATGGGTGCATTGTGAGTGACGGTTACCCAGGTGACTGCAGCAAACAATGCCGAAAAACGCGCGTGTGACACTTTGCTACGGACCTTATGAATCCAGTGGAATGGTTAAACACAGGACCTTCCGCCTGCAGGGTCTCCAGGGTAAGGACACCCACATGTTGTCTGTCTTTCTTGACTCTTTTAGGTGAGGTTAAACACTGTTTGTCCACCGTCCAACATGTCCACAGCCGCTCTGGAGGCGCGCGGGCACCAGTGCGTCTTGGAGGAAACGCGCGAGTGGAACATGGTGGAGCTCGTGGTCAACGGGGAGCTCGTCTTCAGCTGTAACATACAGCAGCTGGAGTTTGGTGAGTTTGGTGAGCTGTGACGGGAAACGAAGGCGACGTGTGACGTTGTTGTGAAGTCACTGTGATGTAAACCAGAGTCACTGATCATGTTTCTTTTCCCTGAAGGTGGAGATGGACAGCTGGACCCTGTCTGTAAAGAGGCTGTGACTGCTGTGGAGAACGCTTACTGAAGATGACAGAAAACAAACACCCATGTGTATATTTGCTATTTTCTTATTCAATAACCCAGACAACAGTTACTTTTATATATAAATAAATTTCTGCTTTTTTATCTGAGTTGCTTCATGCTGTTGGTGATGGGTTTAACAGCGCTGACAGTAGGCCTACATTATTGCAAGGCTGCTGCCCCTGGGCCCCAGAAGTTGCACACTAACTGTATGTGATTTGGTATTGCAGATCTGTAAGGGAATTTACATCATTAATGTGCACTACAGTGGGACTTGCATCATTATCTTGTGGGCCAGTCTTTTTTAGAGGGGCCTTTGTCAAAATAAGGTTTTAACACATTCATTGTGTAAGCTTATATTGCACTCATCTGGTGCATATTCCAGGGTTATGTTTAGGTCTACTTTTTGCTTACTCCTACATTATGTTTAGTTAGGACAAATTCACTTTTGGGGCAGCAGAAGCTTAGCCTATAGGAACTTGAGTTGGAAAACAGAGGGTGGCATGGCAGGTGGAAAAGTGCCAGTTTGCCTCCCAGACATTACCCTTGAGCAAGAAACCAACCCCCCACCTACTCCATGGGCAGCCCTCTCTGGCTTATTATTTAATGCATAGGGGCTGTTTGTGCATGTGTGTGTATTTCAAGCCAGACAACACAGTAAAAACATTGAGTTTCCCCTCACGGATTAATGAAGTATATCTCCAAGTATTTCTCTTCTTCTTCTTCTAATTGACTCACAGTTGTATAACTCCAGCACATTTACAAGATGATTTCTGGGTTTCTGGGCGAACAACAAATATGCCATGTGCAGTCCACTGTGGGTACTTTAATCAAAGGTATACTATACAGGACTTTCCTAAAAAACAAAGTATACACTGATACAGAAGTAATCCTTTTTAATCATTACTTATGACCCACTAGAAGTGTGTTGTTGTGTATTTATCTACAGAGACTCTGCCTGTATTTTCTTACTTTCTGTGTTAGGGACGCTTATGGGTGTGTACCCCCACAGCTCTCAAGTGAGGTCAGAGCTTTGTAAAAAGGTAGCCATGATTGTCCATGATTTACCACTGACAGTGTGTGATTCTGGATTCTGTGTGTTATGTATTGTAATGTCTGTTTTGTTGTACTTATGACCCCTGTCTGTATCTCAAATTGCCCCTCTGAGGACATTAAAGTTTTACCTTACCTTACCTTACCTTACCTTACCTTACCTTACGCTTTCGAGGACCACATCACCAAAAAAATGCAACCATTGCCATCTGGGGTTAGCTTTTACTATCACTTTTGCTGGTATGTGTGTTCACAAACAGTTACTGACAAACCTGCAGAGTATACCTTTAATGAGAAACTGGGAGAGGACAAGGTGCATACATGATGCACAGAAGGGGATAGGTGTGGTGTGGGCAGTCAACAGGGGCTGCATAAGCAAATTTTTACCCTTGTGTGTACAGTTACTACAGCCAGATGTGAAAAGTTTGACATAACAGTAACTAAAAACAGTAGCAGAATATTGAGAAGATATCAGTGGCACAGCTTGCAGAGAATCATACAGCTTGCAAACTGGCTCTAATGTCAGTCACACATTGATATATATATTTCAAGTCTGCTAACAGCAGATTGGTCTGGTCATATCATCAAAACCTTTGAGTGCGTTAAAATGAGAAAAAGATGCATTTTACTGCACATGAATTCAACCTTTCATTCATCAATAGAATAATCTGTTATTTCGTGCTTTAAACTATAGACTTTTTTATGCTGTCATGCAACATCTGCAACCAGAAATCATGACCAAAGCACGTTATTACACTTAAATATATTTTATTGCGTGTTTTATTATTCCCAGGGTAAGTGCGTGCATATGTCTCAATGGCCACACTAATATGTGGATATAATGGTTTCATTAAAAATCTAACACACATAAACCTTTAACAAAAATAATTACATATGTAAAATTACGTTTGTGCATAGATTAGGGTTAAATCTCTCAGCTGGAAGTGGAAAAGGTGAGCTACAGTATAACTGCTAGACAGGAAACATCATTTTATGGAACATTTCTATGCACAGTGTTAACTAATATCACTTCTGTTAAATACCTGGGGATTTTAATGTGACAACCAAGCATCAATATTGCTCTCAAAGCTTTGCCGTGTTTATGTGTGTGTGCGCATCCCTCAGCCTCCGAAGAGGAAGCTGAGCCTTATGTCCTAAGAAGAAAACATGGCTTCAAGTCTCGGTGCCAGCTGGCTCATGTCTCCTGGTGAAGTGAAGTGTGAAAATAAATACACACTCCTTCACTAACAACAGCTAAGGTAGCCGGAGCAAATGCAGGCACTAAAGCTACTGATGTGTTAAATTGCAAAACAGTCTTCATACCTGTGATATGTGTTCCACATTCATTGTTTAAACACACCGGTTGGTGTTTTGTGTGCGTCTTATAGCTTCTGATATTCATCTACAAAATCAATACAAATATATATCTATACTAAAAATATAAACTAGTATTCAGCTTGGCAGCAGTGGAGGTTTCTAGGGTATTAAAGCTACTCCAATAACAGTGATTGTCACAAGTGTGCTGTTGCTACTTCACCACACAACTAGGTGATAATTATGTGACTTATATTTCATGTTTGTGTAACACTTTTTTCATATAATGAAGGTGTTGGAGGTGTAGCACCGTTTAGAGGCTGAAA
This sequence comes from Epinephelus fuscoguttatus, assembly GCF_011397635.1. Lineage (NCBI taxonomy): Eukaryota > Metazoa > Chordata > Actinopteri > Perciformes > Serranidae > Epinephelus > Epinephelus fuscoguttatus. The sequence goes on from NC_064767.1 coordinate 19,979,860, forward strand.
ATTTGTGTCTGGTTTTCTTTAGACAAGGTTTTGGGGTGTGTACATATACTATGCGTATTGTGTTAAAGCCCTCATAAAGCCTATGTGTTGAATAGTGTCGAGTGAATAAAGTGCAGGTCCAGTAAAGCCGAAATTAGACTACATGATATCAGCCCAAAAATGGCCCAATTTTGATAGAGGAGGAGTTGGGCTGTATAAATGAAAAAGACTTGATTTCACTTGACATGGTGCACAGCCAGGGCACAGCAAATTGTCCTTGTATCCCCTGTCACGTGTCACAGAGGAGAACGAGCTGCATTTAGGACACTTTTGAGACCCTGGGAAAACTAGTGCGTCCAAATGTGTGCCTTTTGTCAGGATTGAACGATGATCACATAATCTGTTACAGTGACCAAGACATAAACGTTGTGCAGTGCGGTCTTGGCATAAGTCATCTATCTCTAACATAAGAATATTAAGGGTTAACATCATGTTTACTAAAAAGGCTAAGCTCCAGATTGTCACAAAGCTAAAAGAGTTTGACAAAAAGACTTAAAAAATAGACCATGATGGTTGGAGATGAAACTGCACCTCCAGTCTTGCTCCAGTTCTCAACTATACGTCCTTCTCCTGGAAGGCGCTCAGGTTGAAAGCTGCATCCATGAACCTCTTCAGCTCATTGAGGTGGGTCGACTTGTTCCCTGTCGCAGGAGCCGCAGCAGGGTCCCGTCCCACATACCTGAAAGAGACACAGGTTATTTTTAACCTGAATTTCTAAATCTTATGTCTTCAACAGGGGGATCTGCGACCCCTAGGAGGGTCCTCTGACCTCTATTTTTTGTTTATTTTTTGATTATAATATGTCTGAAATACGTACAATACATTAGCAAAGATAAATTGAGCTTTTCATAAAGCAAACAAGCAAAAAAACATTTAATTTACAGTACACAACACTGATGACAGAGTAACTGTTAACCATGAATCCATGTGCAATCATGGCAGCTAGCTAAAGCTAAATCACCGTGTGGTATCTGAAAACCAGTTAGCTAACAACTAGGTGCTAACTGGCCAGTTAGCTGTATTATTATTTTATGTGTATGGACATTCACATAATAATTGTTTTAACAATTGTATGCAGCATTAAAGGGTTTGTTTATACCTGGCACTACAAGGCCCAGTTTAATATGCAACTCAATTTTACACAATATATGTAGTAAGGCGTGCCTGCTCATTCTCTTTTAGCTAAGCAGTCCTTGGCCTGAAAGACCTAGCCAGACCCTGGCTCTAAATTAATTGCCCCATGTTACCTATAAACAAATCAGGTGCAAAGAGAACAGAAACCCTTACCATACAGGCCTCTTGTTGGCCACCACTGTGAGGAAACGCGGCCGGACGTAATCATAGTAACCCATGTTCTTGTGCTCCTCCTGACACCAGACCAGCTGAGCGTTGCCGTATTTCTCTACCTCTGCTCTGACCAGGTCAAACGGGAATGGAGAGATCTGAGGGGGGATGCCGAAGAATAAGTGGAAGAAGAAATAATAGCACTGCATCACTCATATATCAAAATCCACAGGAGAGAAAGAGTAAACACCTGTTCAAGTCTGATGATGGCGATGTCTTTGTCCAGTTTTTGCTGTTTCCTCTCTTTAGCCAGTTCGTAGTAGACTTTGCCAGTGCAGAAGATCACCCTCTTCACTTGCGCTGTGTTTTGACTTGCAGGGCCCTCGTCTGGAATCAACCTCTTGAATGTAGTGCCTGCCAACAGTGAATATGATATGTTACCTCTCTTAGTCCACTGACAGATCCCTGCATTACATTTTACAGAGATAAAGTAAAACTCCACCTTTGGCGAGGTCATCAAAACTGGACCTTGCATCGGGGTGCCGCAGCAGAGACTTTGGTGTGAAAATGATCAGCTGTGGGGGTAAAAAAAGGAAAGAGTTTCTGTCAATGACAGACAACAGATTGATTCTATCAACCATGACTTCATTGTGCGCTTTGAAAAAACTCCAGAGAAAAAAGTTTTTATCACTTTTCACGCTAATTTGTTGCCACCATATAGCACGCAACATCAGTGTTGGGAAAACAAAACATTTCTTTAACAATCAAATAAATAAAAGCCTTTGTGCTCAGCCAACCAAGTCCAGAAGTTTTCATAAAAAACAAACAATATTATCCCCTGTTGGCCTCCTCGCTAATTTGCTCAGGAAGTCGTTCTCTCATGCTTCGCAAAGCATTGCATTTATATGCGACAGGGGATCAGTTAAGACATTCACTGTGGCTGAAAACTGGGAGAGACTGAAAAAAGAGCTGTGGATTATAAAAAAAGAGGAGAAATGCTTTACAACCCGAAACTTTATGCCTAAACTTGTTCTGCTTTAGAGGTTCAAAGTTCTAATTAATTACATACAGAGCCTCATTTGTACATGTCATGGTAAAGCAATGAACAAATGAAGACATAACTAGTTTGTGCCTCTCATGTTTTCATATTTGTGAGTTTGATTTTATTCCAGCACTGATTTCCTTAACAATGAATACAGAACAAACAAAGAGAGAGAGTTCTGAGACTCTCTTAAACATAAGAAATTGTTGTCACATTACAAACTGGGCTTTTTTTTATTGTAGTAGTGTTATATGGGTGACTTAAATGCAAAATCTCAAATGTAAAATCAATGATGAGAAGACAAGCACTAACTGGAGGTAAATAAGACGCATAAAATATAGTGAAGATGCTGCTACACTTTACCGGTTTTCTGAATGGCAGCAGAATCTGCCGTCTGAGCACATGACAGTAGTTAGCAGGCGTGGAGCAGTTGACCACGATCCAGTTACAGTCGTACAGCTGCTGGACTTCAAAATCTCCACTTAACTCCTTTGTTAATAAAAAAAATAAATACAGAGGAATTGTAAAGGTTATTGATTCAGAAACAGAAATTTAACTTTAGACAAAACTACAGGGTTATAGTTTTGGTTGCAGTAATGTTTTTTTCAGCAGATGTAGCGCCTGAGTGCATCAGTGCGCTCTCTCTCTCTCTCTCTCTCTCTCTCTCTCTCTCTCTCTCTCTCACACACACACACACACACACACACACACACACAGGACAGAGAATGTTAATCCCTCAGTATGCTCCCACTAATAGTTTGATCAATATCCCATTTGAAGATGAATCTGGAGAGCTTCTGCTGATACAGCCCGCTGTGGTTCCCTCCTTGAATGTTCCCTCACCCTTGGGACCTGAGTTACTGCTGAACACCAACTCTTTTGAGGCCATAATGAAGACACTTTTAAGCTCTAGAGAAATTGGCAATCATCACTTAAGCCAACACTTGGTTTAAGCACAGTGGTCATGACATCAGCAAAGCCAATAAAACAGGAAGCGATCGAATGTTAACTGCAGCGCACCGTGTGGCGGTTGAGACTATCTGCATTAGCTAATGATGCTCCTCAAACTGGTCGCCATTTGAGGCATACTGTAAATTGTCCATGTGAACATACAGGGAAGTGATCGGGATCATCTTTGCTCATTTGCAGGAAGCGTTCAGGTCGAGCTGATGAATGTTCTGGACCCTGAGGACAAAAGAGAAGAGGATCAAGACACATAATGACAAACTAGTAGAAGAAGAATCCCATTAAAATAAAGTAAAAAAAAATCCAAACTTGCTTGTAAACACTACAGAATGACACAGTATAAGCTGGTTTATGTCCCCTCTCACCATTCCCTCCATCCCGTGTGGCAGCAGCAGGACAATACCATTGTTGCGGACCCACTTGGCCTGGCCTGGGCTGATGAACTGGTCAATGATACACTGGGCTGTGTTGTGAAAGTCTCCAAACTGGGCCTCCCAGAGGATCAGAGCATTCGGACTGGCCATGGCGAAGCCAAGCTCAAAACCTGAAGACATAGCCATCATTACACAGAGCTACAAAATGACTTATGAACTATAGCAGGGATACTCAGCTTGCTTTGCCCAGGGCCACTTTTGCAAAATGACACGAGACTAGAGGCCACTTTCTACAATTTAACGACGTTAGGGGCTAAGCCTGGACCTCTGTCAGGGAGTCTAGGGTATCCTCCTCTAGCATGCTTTTATGTGGACTCTGGCATCTTATTTACATTCATAGTACAACAAAAAATTCCCATTGTGAATCAATTTACTGTCATTGTGAATTGTAAAATGGTCATCAGGCTGCCAGGCACCCAATCATAGGCCGCAAGCTGAATATCACTAAATTACAGCATGCTGTATGACTCAAGTAGCTTCTTACCAAGCACTCCGTACTCTGACAAGGAGCTGTTGCAGACGGTATAAGGAGCCTGGTTGTCCCACAGGTGGTTCATGGGAACACAGGTTCGTTTGTCCACCTCTTGGTCATGCAGGACATGATGACGGTGACTGAAAAACATAAGAGGGACAGAAATGACTGAAACGGGCAAACAGAACCAAGACAGACATGTTACCGGCTCTGTGAGGCTGCACTCAGACACAGCTGTGCTTTGAGCTGACATGTTCACAATTGCTGACATGCTGTAACCATGTTCATCATCTTAGTTTAGCATGTTAGCATGCTAATATTAACACTACAGTCATTTGGATTTATGATTTGGTGGCCATGACAGTCCATCCAACAGTTAGAATATTTCAGCTTGGACCAAAGTGGCCTGACTGACAGACACACCCCAGACCCAGACCCAGACCACAGCCATGTTGTCAGCATGGATAAAAAACACCACTGAAATGCCAAGTCATCCATTTGTTTATGGTTCTTAAAAGGATTGTGGAGCACCCAAAATAAATCAACGTAATGACATCATCCGAGAGAGCATATATATCACAGTTAGCTGAAATTAATGGATGAAGTGGGATATAAATAAACAAAACACACACACAAACCCCTTTATGAGGCTGTGACACATGTGTATACAAAAAGCTTTTCAGCAGGGCCACAACTTCATCACTGATGAATCTTTTGATTTTTTTTTTTTTTTTGACCAAAAAAGTCAAAAACATTTTGAAAAAATTTATTAAGTCGTCCCCATGTCAGGGTGGGTTTTCTCCATGTGCTCCAGCTTCCTCCCACAGTCCAGAGACATGCAGGTTAATTGGTGACTCTAAATTGTCCGTAGGTGTGAATGTGAGTGTGAATGGTTGTCTGTCTCTATGTGTCAGCCCTGTGATAGTCTGGCGACCTGTCCCCGCCTCTCGCCCAGTGTTAGCTGGAATAGGCTCCAGCCTTCCCACAACCAGTAGTATAAGCGGTTAAGGAAAATGAATGAATGAATGAACAACAGAGAACAGAAAAAGAGAAGCTGCAACCAGTTATTGTTCATCATTTTTGCTTTAGAAATTACTTAAATAATGAATCTATTATTTATTATTGATTTAACATATCATTTCACCCCTAGTATTTACAGTTGATGACAAAAAACAAAGTGTTGTATTTGTAACAGCAGAATAGTGTTACCACACAACATTTCCAAGACTCTAAGCGGTCTTAAATGTTGGTGGTGAAAAACAACAGGATTTCTCTAAAAGGTTTTTAACCCAGAGGACACAGGAGCACTGTAAACACACAGCGCAGTGCGTGTTTTCTGGCCCATAAAGGCACTCCATGATGAGGACTCTCCCTCTCTTCTCATCTCCAGTCAGTGTGAGGCCCAACAAGAGTTGATGGGAGCAAAGAGCCAAGCGTTAACAAGCTCTGCCAGTCCGCTCGCTCCCAGTGTAGGAATCAGCCTTCAAAACCAGCACGATAAGACAATCACTTAAACCCCTTTAACATCACTTTAATGACATCTACACACACACACATCCACTCAGAAACACATACACACAGCGCCAGAGGTTATGTAACGGTCAGGCGGAAGAACAGCAGGAAATAACCCAAATCTATTGATTATTATCTTGAATGTGATATATTACCACCTAGAAGACTAGATGATCATGCTTGGAGTCCTTTGAATATTATCACCCATAATTATAGACTAATGAGGGCACATAATGTATGGCATAATTGTTTTGTTTGATCCTTGCTTCATATTCTTATATACACTTTCCTTTGATGAACAAACAAAATCAAGGGCATCCAGCATTAATTGAGGTGACACAGATAATTTCATCTTTCATTTCCTCAGACCAAAGAGAACCCAAAAACCTCACGAGAATGAGGTCTTTCTCCGGGATTGCCTCATAAACTGCGTGCCCACCTCTCTTCTTGCTTTCTCTCAAACACACACAAAAACACACACACTTTCCTCTGCCTGGGGGCCCCATTAGTCAGGGAAAGGGGTGCACGGCGCACGCAACCCACCCAAACACGACGACTGAATCCATTAGCGCACGCTGTTACGTACATCACAGAAACGCAAGCAGGCCCACTCAACTGTAACATGCCAATATGCTCAGCTCCTAAGAACTGTGAAGGGAAACAGTAGTGGAGGGATGACAAAAAGTGTAGGTGGGAGAAAAAGCAATAAGGGGTGATAAAGGGGGTGACGTCTCGTTGAAGTACAATGAGAAAGAACACGGACTCTCAACTGACACGGAGGAGGATTTAAATAAACAACAGGTGAAACAGAGATGAAGGGTGGATGCAGTGTTTGACTGCTGTCATTTTTTTCAGCTGGGCAAATTACGCTGCTGAAGGGGACAGCGGATAGGGAGAAGTAGATGTCAGTGGTAAATGTGCAGCAAAAGAAAAAGCCCTGTAGCCTCTGGTTAGTTAGTGTGATGTATGTCGCTGTGAGCCGAGAGGGAGGGGTGGGGGGTGGGGAGGGTGGGTTGGTGTCAGTGAAGATGGGCTGGTGGAGAAATGATAGGGGACAGATGAGACAGGCACAGTGAAAGGGGGAGCTGGTTTTGTTCATGTGTCACTCGTCCCTCCATACCATGACAACACCATGTGGGCTTCACTGTTCCCAGGAGACTGCACTGACGTCTTCTGTCTGTCAGACTCTCTGTGCCAATCTCCCTACCCTGCCCTCCCAATTACTTAATTCACTATCTTCAGGTAACTGTTCTTTACCCTTAATCTCTGGTGAGGCAGAGACTCAACACCCGTACCAACATGATTTCAAAACACCTAATTTGAGGAAATATCAGTTTAATGCTGCATTCACCTCGTCTGGCCTGGGAACGCCTTGGGGTCCCTTAGGAGGAGCTTGAAAATGTCTGGGGTCTTTGCCTGCTGCCCCTGCGACCCGGCCCCGGATAAGCGGATGAAAATGGATGAAAATGGACGGATGGGCTGCATTCACACCAAATCAGGTGTTGTGGCTAAAACGACAGTCCTTCCATTTATTTAAAAGTGAGTAGTGCATCTACGCTGTGGGGGTGGGGACGGCAGGGGCTGCCATAAAAATAAAACACATTGTTCTGCAGCGCAAGTTGAAACAGGTCAGCTTCTGGAGAATGCAACATGACGTCACACTGCAGTGGGTAATCATGTAACTGGCAAACCCTATTTTGATTTTTGCAATTAATGTATGTCCCCTTTCTTTTTATCCTTTGTCTCAATCTTATTTTATAAAATCTTTTTGGGCTGTTTATGTGTCTTTGTGCCTGTTTTTTCTTTTGTAAAAAAAAAAAAAAAGACTAGCAAACACATCGGAAGACACCCGCAGTCCATGGGAACAAGTAATACTGTAATTGTTATAGAGTGTAAAATGTATTAACAGGCTGTATGTACTATCCTACAAAGGAGAGGAAAGCACTCAGTTTGTTTACGTGTGCGGGCACGTGTGTCTTTTTTGGCGGTAAAAATAATACAGTGATAATAATCAACAGAAATTCTACAGATCTTTTAAGCTACATAAACAAAGTTACCAAAGACAGGTACTCAGTCACTGAGATGGGGAAACTGGCTTTCTATAGCTGGTCTCCACCCTCTGTTCCCCCACAAATGGGCCATTTTAGTGACACTCCCTCACAACCACACAACCCTGTAGTTAATCGCTGCAATGTCATGAATGCAAGAGTCATTGTATAGCTATTATTATCATAGTATTTTGGATATTTTCTAATACTAATATACTGTATATGACAACATGGCAAATGTCTGCAAAATGACATATCAAATGAAAAATACTGATGTTCAAAACAATGAACTGTGCTCCAGCATTTAATGTGTGTCAACACATTTGTTGAATGATAAAAACAGTAAGATACAGTCAGGTCCATAATTATTTGGACAATGATACAGTTGTCATCAAACAATGAATACCTGCTTAAAGTGCAGACTCTCAGCTTTCATTTAAGGCTTTTTTCAAAAATGTAGTATGAACCGTGTAGGAATGACAACCATTTCTTTACACAGTCCCCCAACTTTAAGGGCTCATAAGTATCTGGACAAACTAACATAATCATCAATTAAACAGTCAGTTTTAATACTTGTTTGCAAATCCTTTACAGTCAATGACTGCCTGAAGTGTTGGACACATAGACATCACCAGATGCTGGGTTTCTTCCCTGGTGATGCTCTGCCAGCCCTTTACTGCAGCCGTCTGCACTTCCTGCTTGTGTTTTGGGTGTTTTGCCCTCAGTTTTGGCTTCAGCAAGAGAAACGCATGCTCAGTTGGATTCAGGTCAGATGATATGACTTGGCCATTGCAGAACATTCCACTTCTTTGCCTTAAAAATGTCTTTGGTTGCTTTTGCAGTATGCTTCAGGTCATTGTCCAACTGCACTGTGAAGCATCGTCCAATGAGTTTTGAAGCATTTAGTTGAATCTGAGCAGATAATGGTGCCCCAAACACTTCAGCTTTCATCCTGCTGCTCTTGTAAGCAAGACAAGACTTCACTAGAATAAATACAGAGGGTTTATCATGATGCAAACCACTGGTTAGCCTTAAAAATGGAAGGTCAGATTAGAGTTTGTCAAAAACCATCTAAAAAGCCTGTACAGTTGTGGAACAGCATACTATGGACAGATAAAACAAAGATCAACTACCAGAATGATGGGAAGACAAGATAAGGAAGAAGGGAAGGAACTGCTCATGATCCAAAGCATACCACCTCATCAGTGAAGCATGGTGGAGGTACTGTTATGTCATGGCCATGCATGGCTGCCAGTGGAACTGGTTCTCTTGTATTTATTGATGATGTGACTGCTTACAAGAGCAGCAGGATGAAAGCTGAAGTGTTTGGGGCACCATTATCTGCTCAGATTCAACCAAATGCTTCAAAACTCATTGGACGATGCTTCACAGTGCAGTTGGACAATGACCTGAAGCATACTGCAAAAGCAACCAAAGACATTTTTAAGGCAAAGAAGTGGAATGTTCTGCAATGGCCAAGTCATATCATCTGACCTGAATCCAACTGAGCATGCGTTTCTCTTGCTGAAGCCAAAACTGAGGGCAAAACACCCAAAACACAAGCAGGAAGTGCAGACGGCTACAGTAAAGGGCTGACAGAGCATCACCAGGGAAGAAACCCAGCATCTGGTGATGTCTATGTGTCCAACACTTCAGGCAGTCATTGACTGTAAAGGATTTGCAAACAAGTATTAAAACTGACTGTTTAATTGATGATTATGTTAATTTGTCCAAATTAGCCCTTAAAGTTGGGGGACTGTGTGAAGAAATGGTTGTCATTCCTACATGGTTCATACTACATTTTTGAAAAAAGCCTTAAATGAAAGCTGAGAGTCTGCACTTTAAGCAGGTATTCATTGTTTCATTTAAAACCCATTGTGGTGGTGTACAGAGCCAAAATGACGACAACTGTATCATTGTCCAAATAATTATGGACCTGACTGTAATTTCATCTTGATATGATCTGTCTCAAAGTTTATTAGCAATACATAATTAGCACCCAGCCATGCATCATCCCAAGGAAAGATAAAGATGATCTATAATTGAAAAACAGTCACTGAGTTCATTCACTGAGAGGAGAGACTGTGACACCACAAGGACTCCTGAGCTATAAAAAAGAAGACTGTAAAAATCAATATTGTTAAAAGGCTCTCTTTATTCACTAACTACATTTGACACATACTTAATACTTCTACTACATATTACACTATAAGATCTCCTTCTGGTGTTAATAGATTCACATAGATCATTGCAGAGGAGAGCTTGAGTTTTCAGCTGTGTTGACATGGACTCACCTAAAGGTGCCCCGCTCTACATCCTGTCCACTGAGTCGTACATGGATGCCATCTTTGAGAAGGGAACCAAAGGCCATGTACTCTCCTAAAGCCCAGTCCATCTGCCGATTCTTCACCAGGTCAGCGCGACCACGCAGGATACGAGACACACCTGGAGAACACACACATACACAGAGGAGCACAAATGAAACCAAGGAGAGCACTGGGGAGAGGAGTGTAAAACGCAATGGACTGACATACTGCACTGTAAATTACATTAAAAAACCCCTGTGGCAGCCTTAGTTGCTATAGCATGAGCCAAATTGGCTGTGCAGGCCAAACACCTGCTGTTAGGAAAGGCTGTGTTTACAGGTGAACTGCTTTAACTGACTTAATATCATCAATGTAGACAAAAAATGAAGTGTGGCAATGAGGTTGATGTGTTTTAAAGATTTTTATTATATAATTCGGTGGCATTTATCCTATAATGTGTGCTCTCCTTTGTGTAGATTCCTGGCACAGCATATCAATATGACTACTATCATCGGCATTACTACGACCGTTAGCCTGTCTCTCTGCTCTATTCTGCAACTCACCAGGGTGGATTTTAAAATCTTCCAGAGGCACTGAGCTGGCTGACTGGCCAATGTGCTGCAGAACCTCCTCATCCAGTCCTGTGGGGACACAGCTCATGCTCTTGGGCTCTCCCTCTGCTGTGAAGAAATCTACAGAAAGAGAGACAGTGTCACTTCGACAGGAACAGAAAGTATATTCAGAAAGGCAGTCGATCATAAGAAAAAACTGAACTTGAATTACTGGAGGGGAAAATTTACCTGGCCAGGGGGAATCGAGCCAATGCCGAATGTGTAAAATCTTTTCATCCTTGGAGCTGGCGTATTCCTCCTCACATATCTTATCATATTTGGCAACTTCTTCCTGCAGCCACATTTGGTAATATGTTACAGGGACAATGAAATTGTCACATATTGAGTGATGCACAGTTTGTTTACTTCAATTAAAGGACTACAGATGACTAACCAAAACTGTGTGTAGCGAGAAAGAGAGAAAGAAATATTAGAGGAGGAGAGAAGTCTCCACCAGCAGTAATGGTTCTGCCTCGCTATATTACAAATGGGGCTTTTGCAAGAGTCCAAATAGCGGGCCACACAACAGAAAACAATGTCCATCAAAAGCCAGGAAGGAGCACACCAGAGAGGAGCTGCAGTATTTCTCTGACTGACAAGCAGTATAAAAAAATGTTGAGAATGGATGTTACGATCAAAGTTTGTGTTTTGGATGAAGAACCTGAGCAATTCCACTGAATGGCGGCAGAATCTGAGGTATACTTCAGCTTCATTGAGCAATATATACTCTATGTGAGGGATTGTGAGGCTGGGTGATTGAACTGAGGCAGTAAATTGAAAGTCAAATACACAGCAGTGCTGGCACAACATATTTACTCGAAGGCTGGGGTAATATCTAAGTGTGATTTAATGCACATAGTCCAGCGGATGGTGATGCCAAATAAAACAGCATACAGTAGCCGCTACCAGTATACAGAACATTTAACAAGAGCAAACAGCTTTAGATCACAAACCTCAAATTCCTGCAGCGTCACCACTCCCTCCGCAATGAGCCTGTTGGAGTACTTTTTCAGCACATGCTCCTGCCGACGGATCTGTTTGTACATCAGTGGCTGGGTGAACATGGGCTCGTCCATCTCATTATGGCCGAAGCGCCTGTAACAAACCTGTAAATACACACATAAAAGCCATGTTCAAGTGTGTACTTATAATCGTGTTTGCTGTTAAGACTCGGCTCCGACTAACCAGGTCGATGACTACATCCTTGTTGAAGGTGGACCTCCACTCTGCAGCCACCCGGCACACGTACATGACTGCCTCGGGGTCGTCAGCGTTCACATGGAAGATGGGTGCATTGACAACCCGAGCCACATCAGTGGGGTAGGGTGAGGAGCGGGCCACTCGAGGGTCTGTGGTGAAGCCAATCTGAGAGCCAAATTTGATATCATTTAGAGCCTAGAATTACATGTAGAGTAGGAATGCATGATCATACCGGCACATCATTGTTATCAGCAGATTAAGGCTTTAAAATGAAACATCAGAATTGGCCTGAGGTGAACATGATGACGCTTTAGTTATGCCACTTTCATTGGTGGAAATAGGTTGAATTTGCCCTGGTTGAGGCTATTTACAGGATTGTCTCAGGGAAAGCATCACCCAAGCCTTTTAAACTAGGATGGATTTTACTGTTTTGTTTGAAAATGTTACATAAAAATAAAGATGGCAAGTTTTACATGTAACCTAAGTTGAAGTAGTTTAGTCATTCTGTCTGGTGACTGTGTACATTTTTAAAAGCATTGTTTTTAATGTCTAAATCTGCCAGTGGGCCATGACGATAAGAGTAGGTATAATACTATCATTATATTATTCCATGACAGGGGAGTCTTGATGTTCTCTGCAATTAGTTGTAAAAATATGTGTATATATATTAATTCATTCATTTCCATAACTGCTTATCCTCCTGAGGGTCGTGGGGGGCTGGAGCCTATCCCAGCTGACATTGGGTGAGAGGCAGGGTACACCCTGGACAAGTCGCCAGACTATCACAGGGCTGATACATAGAGACAGACAACCACTCACTGTGGGTATATATAGGTATCTGCAAATGGACAAAATGAGTTGGAAAAAAATCGGCACGTCAGATAATGGAGAAAAAAAACAATATCCTGAATCCCTTATTCAAAGTGATCCAAATGATGTTCAGTACAACAGAACATGTTCGACTTTTATAAGTAACATACAAACTAAATAAAATATCTTTATGTATGTAATTTTGTTCATTTTTACTCATACTTCTCTTGGATAATTAATTCAAATAACAGAATTGTGTAAAACAATAACACATGATCACATCTTCAGTTGACGAACGACAGCAAATAATCGTCTAGACCCAGTTATTATTATTAATATCTAACACCTTTTAACCAAATGTAGGACAGATTTTTGGACACATCATGTTTTGTTTTTATGTTTTTAAGCATAGCAGGTAAGCAGTATATTTGTGGTCTTGTGCAGAGGTAAGTGTTATGTAGGAATATGTTTATTAATCTACATTTTGCCAACAGGTAAGTACAAGTATGAAGTAAAATACAGTATTATAGTTTTTTAGAGATCTGTAACATTAGAATTGTTGACTTTTACATAAGAAGGCTCCACTTAGTGTCACAAAAAGAAATAAAAAATGGATAAATGAAAATAGATAAAATGTTTGTAGCACTTTAGACCTCACAATTCAAATTTAAGACTATTCAATGATTTTTAAGGCCTTGTTGTTATAAAATTGAATTGGACCTGCAGACACCCTGTCATTAGTATAAGCAATATTACTGGCATAACATGTGAGTATATTAGAAAACATATGCATTCTAGTAAATGGTAAAAGTGTCAGGTCACATGTTGCAGTCTCTCCAATACCTGGTTGTTGACCACCACATGGATTGTACCATGTGTGGTGTAGGAGGGGAGCTCACTCAGGTGGAAAGTCTCATACACAACTCCTTGTCCAGCAAAAGCAGCATCACCGTGTATCAAGATGGACATCACCTGGAAAAATCACCTTATAGACTCAACCGGACAGAGTAATACATTGTATCGCTAATGGAAATCTACATTTTCAATAAGTGTTACCTTCTTTCCCTGAGTGTCCCCTCTGTAGAACTGCTCAGCTTTGGTCTTGCCCTGAACCACTGGATCCACCGCCTCCAGGTGGGAGGGGTTCGCCATGAGTGACAGTGTGATGTTCCTTTCTGTCTCACGGTTAATCCTCTCGTGGTACATCCCAAGGTGGTATTTGACATCACCTGAACCCTACAGGTGGAGAGAAAGGTTGTGAAATAAAGCGTTAGTTGTATATCCACAAGGTTTTTTTCTGATACTTTTCCACACAGTCAGGCATCCGCAGTTCCCACACCTCATCAGCAGCCTCTAACTTGGGGTCAAATTGACAGAAGATCTGATCCAGGTCCTTACGGATCACATTGGCCAAGACATTCAGTCGACCCCTGGAAGCAGTTTACCAAGTATACATCAGATGTGGAAGGACAAGAATTATCTGTATGCATAGATTAAGCTGAGAGGCAAAGAAATTTGTGGAGCAGAGTACCGATGAGGCATCCCCATGATCACGCTGTCGATGCCGGCGCTGCTCGACTTGTCAATCATGGTTTTGAGAGCAGGGATGAGCACTTCACAGCCCTCCAGACCAAAACGTTTCTCTGATGACCACTTTCTGGCCAGGAAGTCCTCAAACCTAGACATAAAAAAGATAAAACTCCATTACAGAAAGTTATTTTTGGAACAACACTTCAATGATTGAGAGAACTTGTGCTCAAGCATTTGGCAAATGTATTTCAGTATCAATGTGTGTGTGTGTTAATAGGAATAACACTGCAACAGCATACAACAAGCAAGCGTACAATAAAAAGAATATACACATTAACAATAGGTGGATCACCTCCAGGAAACTCCGGTGACTTCAGAGATCATTGATCAAAGATTAAAATGAGCCCACATGAAGAATAGGGTGCGTATCTTTTCAAATATATGCGTGTGCAAGAGTTTTGTTTATGTTATTTGAGTCTCTGATGTGAGCTATAACTAAAAGTGAGGTATAGTGCTGTCATCAAAGTGTAAAGTCAGTGGATGTTTATTCCTTGCTGACCGTGTGGATCTGATCAGGCGGGCCAGCAGAGTCCTCTTCTCAGCATTAGTGAACTGCATGATTCCCGGAGTCTCAAATTTCTGACGAATCCACTGACACTGGTCCACATTGTTGATGAACATGTACTCGACTCCTATGTGTCCACAGTAGGTTGTCTGAAGAAGATTAAAAAAACACAGCATGGTAGTGTTATGCCTTTCCCTCATCATTAGAAACATGTATAAAAAAGAAAACAAGGTACCTCTAGTCTGTGTATAATTTCTTTAAGAGGGAGAGTGGTGTCTCCTCCTCCGATGAAGGTGGTGGGAGGCAGTTGAAAGGTCCTACCCAAGTCAGACTCATCAAGACCGTAGAAACCTACAAAACCAGACGAAATCTTTTTCAGCACAATAAGATTCAGATTCAGACCTGCCTTCATCAAGTTTGATTAAAGGATCTCAATGTGACATCCAGAACATTTATACAGCAGCAAACAACTACTTGCTAAGTAAAGATATAGCAGAGTAATGGGTTATAGCGGTTATAATCAGTTACTGCTGATATTGTTGCGAAAGCGTAGCACCCACCCTCTGATTGCCCCCCAGGTTAACACTGTTTGCTCTGTCAGCCCTGTTGTTACCACTGTCCATGCTGTTAGCACAGTTAGCTGCAAGCACCATTAGCTGCTAGCCACCTCCATATTGAGAGCCCTGTACAACCTCTGAATCATAGATACACTCTGAATATCATATAGAGCTCCTTCAGCGATCTGAAATTTCGATATAATTCGACTGTGAAGATCTTAAGTTCTTCCATTTCTTCTGACATCATGCAGGCAGCAGACATCGGAGCTTAGAGTGTGACTAAGAGTCCACCAGGAATGAGTTTTTGATTAGACCCCTCAAATAAGGTCTGTGGTTAACACAAGCTTAAGAGACTGTCACATTTTGTTCTACAACATAAAATACCTCAGTAAACACCCAGCTCATGTACTTTGAAGCTTCTAGCTGGTGGTAACATGAGGTCATGCAACTGTAGTGTAGTTCGTTTATAGCCCAACGTTAGCTTTTTACTTCTGGTGATTGCATTTAGGCTTCAGTAATCATGACAGTGGTGCAGATTTGTGAAGATTATCTTGTTGAACAAAACCTGTAAGTATCATAAATGTTTATTTGCCACAGAGCTTATTTTCTGCAACAATACAAAAGTGGAGAAATCCCATAGGCTTTTTGACGAGAGAACCAGTTCAATGCAAACTGACGCATCGGCCTACAGAAAAACATCCCTGGGGCATGCTATAATAAAAGTATAAAAATGTCATATTATGATTACTGGTTAAATGAAAATTAGTTACCAGACTAGTTGTTCATCAAGCATAATGCCAAACAGCATTAGAAATTGAATATCTTTTGAGGTTTTGGACTTTAACTCAGGCAAAACAAGCACTCCAAAGATGTCCCCTCAGGCAGCGGGAAATTGGCCATTTTTCACAACTTTCTGACATTTTCTGGACTAAATGATTAATGCATTGGTTTAAAAAAATGCTAACCAACAGATTAATTGATCATGAAAATAATTAGCACCTGCAGCCACAACTGAGACGGCAATCTTATTGAAAGCATGCGCTAATCGCTTTTTGGGCTAGACTTTTATAATGAATAGGACAAGAGTGCAAACTTAGGGAATAACACTGCAGTGAATTAAAGTTAAGTAAAAATTAAATGAAAGTTGAATCAAAGTAAGTTTGTTTCTGATGGCAAAAACTGGGGAAAATAAAGCTTGGTTATGAAATAAAAACAATTATCCAGGATGCATTTGCAGACAGTACAGTAGCAAGACATGTGGAGACACAGCATCAGTATCAGCGGCCCCACATAAGTTTCAGTGCTGACAAAGCCCACCTGAGAAGGCTGGTCAAGCTCAAGATCGCAGGCAACATAAGAGGAGACAGGTGCAAATCATATTAGGAACACAGCAAAGACAAAGGGGGCCAAGAATAGACTCTTGTGCTATCAGCTGACCAAATAAGGGGCCACGGAAGCTGTCATTAGCTTTCATTAGGAAGCTTTGGTCCTGGTGACAATACATAATGCGACGCTATGTCCTGACACACTGATTACTGATAACAGCAGCCAACAGAAACAATGTCTCTCTCTTTCTCTCTCTCTCCTCCCTCTTTACTAGCTATTACTGTAGACTTCGATCGCTTTCTGTGGCCGTCCCGCATCCACCAATCCTCAGTCCGCTAAATGAAATGGAGAATGACAAGAGCTTGGCCTGAGATTAATGACAGCATTAGGCTGACCAACCCGTATACAGACTTGGCAGAGGACGTGATGGAGCTTTTATACTGAAATACCACTTACACTCTTGGGTCTGATGAGTTATGCAACCCTGGGCGTGTATAATGTGCATATAGATACACATGTATGTACTGTGCCAACCCTCAGAGGGATACAGACATGTTATTGAAATAAAGTGCATGAAAAATACAAATCAGATATTTTTATTATGAGGCAAATGAAGCTTTTGAAGTGTGCCAATGCACAGAATATGCTTATGACTGAAACCCTTAAGTACGACTATTATCCTGAGGTAATTAGGAGGAAAGATTTCTATAGTAGGAAACTAATCAGCATATATACTGCCTGTGGGTTAACTCCATGTGCTTTTAGTTAGGAAAGGAGGATAAAATAAGGAGTTCTATACCTCTTCTATGCAAAGTCTAATGACAGTACAATCTCTTTTGATATGTATTATTGAAATTGTGCAGCCTGTTTAACATGGGTCTCATGGAGCCTTCAGTTATGAAACGACCCCAGTACATGAAAACCTATGGCTACGTTCACATTACAGGCCTTAACGCTCAATTCTGATTATTTCCACACATCGATCTTTCTGCCTAGACTGTTCACATTCATGTTTAAAGTGACATGAATCTGCCCTAAAACGTGTCACATGTAACCAATAATGTCACACACGTGCACATAGGAACAACAACAACAAATGTTAATAAACAAGGGCCAGTTGCACAGTATGACACTTAACGCTTGCATGAAAAATTTTGTCAATAAATGACTGGAAAGATCCTGTTGCATAAAACCATAGAGCAATCACTAATTGTAAAGGGGCTGGAAAGAGCACAGCTTTGGAAGACTGAGTGATTGAACCCAAGACGGTCACACTCATAAACTGACTTCTGGTAAAACTGAAATCAGTTGCTCATCATTAAGTGTGTCCATTGGGTTCTCACGGTCATGAAACACACTTAACTCAAGGAAACCTTAACCTTAACTTGGACTTTGAGGAAAATCTTTACTTAAGGTGCTTTGCACAACCAGCCTCAGGCATTTGGGGGTAAAAAGAAGAAAGATGTATCGATACAAGCTTCATCTCTAAATGGCTGCCATAGTGGGAAGGCCCAATGACATCATTCTTCATAATAAATAGACATGTGCTTCTGTTTTAGAGAGTGTTGAGCAATGGACTTTTGTTTGCGGGATAAAAGACTGTCATAAAAATGAGCTTTTGGTCCACTAGCTCTACTAGCAGCTATGCTGGTAGTTATGGCTTGAGAGAGAGGCATGGGGGCGGCTGGGAGTAACGAGTGGTGGGGCCACAATGTGGAAGGTTTCAAGGAAATACCGTTCTTCCAAACCTTAGAATGTTTGGGCTACATTTTGATATCTCTGTCAGCGCCTCACGACAATGCTGTCATGGCACAGGCAAGCTGTCCCTGTTAAAAAGCAAGTGGCAGTCGGGCTCTATGGGCTAGTGACTGGGGCAGCCTAATGCAGCATTGGTAGGGATATGGCTGCCCTCTGTAGTCTCAATGGACAGCTCCAATGCTGTATGGTAAGTGATTTGAGTCTGTGCAGTGAAGTATGACGTGGTAAAACCAGGGATGTATGGGAAAAACACATGATTCCAATATGACCATTCTCACAGCGGTCACAGAGCCAGTGATTATACATGTGTAAGATTTAGGACCACTTATGAAAGTGGCCCAGATCTGATTGAAAAAATAATGGATTTCTGCATAAACAGTGCGCTGAAAAAAATCAGATCTATGTCACATGAGAGCAAAAACATCGGCATTTGCTTGTAATGTGAAAGCAGTCTATGAAGACATTTGGCTCAAGACATAACAAAAATCATCCTTTATTCACACTGAAGATTTCTGGTAGGTGTTTTGATTTGCCTTGTGAGGCTCACCTAACTTATCGATGGTGGTGATCAGGTCGGAGGGAACGAAAGAGTCCAGGTCAGCCTCCAGGATTCCCAACGGGTCCAACTGGGCAACATGGTGGCCACGAATCTACTCAGAGAGACAAACAGAAAAGATGTAGAGGAGGTGGGAGAAAAGAAGAGATGAGGAGAATCAGGTAAAAAAGAGAAAGTGACCAGTTGGAGAGATTAAGATTCAGCAAGGGGCTGCCATCATGATGCTGAGCGTGAACAGCTGGGGAATAAGCTAACACTCAGTTATAGGTCAACCTTTCTAAGAAAAGAGCCCCATGGGGGTACTTTTATTTCTATGCACACACACACACACACACACACACACACACACACACACATTCCCATCAGGACTGCAACCAGTTGGGAATAAAAGTGACGCCTTTGCCAAAAGAAAGAATTTAATAAATCCCTCAGATAGTTCTTCGAATTAATTTGAGGGCGAGGGGAAATGTTACCACCTGTTTTGTTTAAGTAGTCTCTTTGATATTTCCAGTTTTCAAAAGGCAGCAGGGGTAAGTAGGTTAGATTAAATCTTGCAATTTGCATAAACTTGTGCAGTGACAAACAAATTGTATATTCCTTTTAATACAAGGACACACAGTATAAACAGCTTTCCCTGCCAGTTGCATCTGTTTTGGCAAGTCAAGAGGATCTTGTCTGATGCATTTTTCACATGTGCACATTGGAGATACAAATAGTCGGCAGGTTGTGGCTCGAGGTAGATGACATCTTAATACTGTACACAGACACTGCTTTAAGATTTGAACGGATGCCCATGAGATATGTGATCAATCTTTTAATCTGTAAATAACATAAATCTACATTATACAAGCTAATAGCTGATGTGCGTGCAGCTGGGCCGGGTGAGTGTGGAGTACCTGGTAGGCTCTAATGAGAGTGTGCACGGCCAGGTGGTCCTCCACCACTTTCTGTGCCATGTCTGGTGAGTGGGACAGCACTCGGCCCTGGAGCAGAGCGGAGGGGCGTTGCTCGCCCGCCTCGCCAGACGGACTGGAGGCCTGGATGTTACGGAAGAATGCGTCCCAAGACTAGAACACAGAGAAAGACAGATTTAGCAGAGGCAAGAAGGTCCCTCGCAAACATGGACCAAAAGAATCCCTGCTGCTTACTGGCTGCTAGGTTAGGAGATGACAGGACGGTGAAAGGTTGGACAGGAATCCAGGTCACAGCAGCTACAGTATATTGGGATGTGCACCTTGCAACTGAGCTTCCAGTACACACTAGTGCAGTGGTTCCCAACTGGTGGGTCTTGAGTCCACTCTGAATGGACCACAAGTGACTTGCCACCATGTTAAGTTTACAAAAAACACCCTTTACTTTTAAGTACAGCAAATTTCCAGCACTGAGTTTTTATTCTGAAGTGCCATGTCTTGCTGGAGAGTCAGTGACGTAACGGACAGCTACTTGACAGAGACAGCAAACTAGCTGGACAACATGGTTAAACACAAATGTATTAAACTGTGTGGACCTTGAACTAATGACTAAGACCAAATCTGGACCCTGTGGCTGGAACAGTTGGGAACCACTGCATTAGTGCACATTTATTTGGTGCCCTTTTTCATGAACAACACTGGCAACAGCAGTTAGTTATACTTCAATTCCAGGTGTGCTTCAAATTGCTCCCTCTGCAAATTTCTATTCATGGGCAATGAAACTTCTATTCAGTGTTCAGTTTTTTCTATTAACTAATGTGGGAAAATTGGCACACGTTGTTGCACACTGTTACCTCGTGGACGTTTTTATGATCCTCCAACCAGGCAAAGTACATCTCCTCCACATAGCTGGAGCTACTGGCCACTGCTGAGACATCAGGCGCAGCCCCTGAGGAGCAGCCTCTCCTGGGATCAACCAGGCGCCTGGCCGGGGCCCCTCCACATGCACGCAGCCACTGACTCCCCCCAACACACCCACCCCTCAGCACACCCGCTAACACCCGAAACTGACTCATAGCTGGAGACAAAGTGAAAGAGAAAGGTGAGGTTAGAGAGAGTCAACAATCACATCTCAGACATCACATGTCTGGATTAACATTCCTTTAGAAAAATGCAAGAAAAAGTTTTTTATTACTGGGGTTTGATAATTTATTATAATAAACCATCTCTGGATGAGAAATTTCTAAATGTCACACATCAAACAATATTTCTGCTGCTTAAACTGATTATAGGTTGTGCACAGAGCGCGTATCGTGCTTAACGGGGAGCATAATTGCGCACAGACTCCTTATGGATGAAATGACTTTTACAAGCGTATATTTTCGATGGGATCCCGACTGATCACAGCAGCACATATTTACTGTAAAGAAAAAAACCTGCAAGGCTAAGTGCGGCCACATAACGGCCTGTGCGTTTGTTTATTCTGCACAAAGTCTCTGCAGCTGCAAAAAGCGCGTCACCGCAAACAGCCCAAGTATGAGGTCCTACTGCAGAAACTGCCGTTGCTACAACTTCCTCACCTTTTCCTGCAGGATGCTTTACAGGCTCCTTCACACTACAGCGCCGACATCACTACCAAAACACTGCCTGTGTCATTCTGGGTCTGTTGCCGTTTCCTGTGGACCACTAATCCCTCAACGTCAACATTAAATCCTCATAATCTCCCCTCGTCTCTGCCACTGGAAACGCGCGGAATCACGGGAAATAGGACAGTGGCTTCAAATGTCACCTGATTTATTTCTATATATTTCAATTACCTTAGTCTGACTTGACTCTATTGTCATCGCCGGAGGGTGCAAGTAGGACAGGTGCCAGCGAAGGTGCCAGATCCAAAGAGCAGGCACGGTTTGACACGCCCCCCGTGTGTCAGGCGGTGCTTCTTGTGCCCAGCCAGCAGCATGCTGCACCCAAAGGTGCCAGTACTGCCTAGATAAGGGGTACACACACCAGCTCAGGGAGAAAGAGAAAGGAAAACAATCATCACACTTCATTTTGTAGTTCTTTACCAAAGTGATACAAAAAAAAAACAATAAATTAGTCTGTTAGTGCTGTTTGTAACTAACAGAAATCAATTTTATAATCATAATACTTCAATCTATGAGTCCCCACACACACTTATCATCCACACAGGTCATTTGTTTCCTTCTAAGTCACATCACACATATGTCTTTCCCCTCAGTGTTAATTATATAAGCCAATTAAACTTTTATAAAGGCTGAACATGAGTCATTTGAGCAAGTGGTTTCAGATTGATGGGCTTCTACCTTGAGTGGGTTAAACAATAAGATAATTGGCCCTCCCCTCCCTCCCTTCCCCCCCTGCACAACCTCCCTCTCCTCCTCATCTAGGTTTTCATCATTCATACTTACTGGCACAGACGGAGCAGTATTATCAATCACGACAAACACGCCACTGAGAAGGGGAAAATGGAGTGGACACGAGTTGCAGGAGGATCTACCAGACAGAACAGTGCAGGTCTAAAGATCAGAGCATCATTATGTGGTTTGTAAAATCTTTGTCAGCGTCCTCTTTCATCAGCATGTCTAATTTGGTTAATATATTCATTCACATGAGCCATAGCGTACTGTATATAACCAAACGTTTACACCCATGTGAAGAATATATTCAGTGTACTTTAACTCAGAGACAACACAGTGTTTCCTAACAGAGTTCCTCCTCTTTGATTATTTGCATTGGTGTTTGCTGCTGCTCTCCCAGCTGACCTGGAGAATGAAGGGTCAGGCAATTATGAACTGAAATGCCATTTTGTTGCAGTGACTTTGCTGCCTGACAAAGATGGAGTGAAGACCAGTTGTTTTCTGGCGTTTTATTAATAGTATTCTTCATTGAAAAGACCTGTGCCGCTGGGTAACATTACGGGGCCCTGTGTTAAATTACATCCTGTTTTAGAATAATTACATCACTAGACAGAACAAAACTGGACCAGCTGTACTGCCTTTGAAACATTTCTTGTTTATGGGGAATTAAACAAGTGACAGTCTCTCCGACCTCCTATTTCTGGTGACATAAAGTGAAAAACAGTCAAAATACGTCATCAGTTGTTGACTGATGGTTATTCATTTGTAGGATTTGGCTGGCACATTCAGTCAATGTTCAGAGTCCAGATAAATCTTTGATTTAATCCAGGAGGCAGCAGTAACCTAAATAAAGTTCATGTCCAGGTGACCCAGGCTCATGGCAGCCATCAGCAGCCGGGTCTGCCAAACCAAATTGACTTTGTTTCGAGTCCACAGCTCGTTTGGGCAATGCCGGGCTCAGTACAAAGAGCGGGAGAAGCAGCAGATAATGTGTAATCCACTTATCCCAGCCAAGCCTACACACACCATTTATGGAAGTCCACGTCACGGGGTTATTTAGGATCCCTAATTCATCTAATAAAGCATGTTTGGAGGTGGAATTAAATTTGTCTGAAAGCCCTTGGTACACGTGCTATCACAAAAATCAATCACATTTCAAATGATTAAATAATGTATGATTTCATGAAATGATGTGACAAATCTGTGGAGCCACGGGTTACAAACATGCATATAATGGGGAAATTAATTATCTCTGATGAGCATGAAATAATTATATCTAGATGATCTATGCATAATTTCATTACCCTGATGTAAAGAAAGAACATACTGAAAGCACAGCAGAATGGCTTAAGACATAATTTTTGGTTAACGTTAGAATGACCAATAAACATCCTGTCCCTAAATGATTTTGCTTGCACTGTAGTGATCCTTTGATCATCATAAATCACATTGATTTGAGCAGAGAAATAACATTTTAACAGGATATACTTTAATTAAGAAATTATAATAATAAAGAGTACAACCTAAAAACCCAAAGAACAGTACTATGCAATACATTTACAGTCTTTAATCTATTTATGAACCCATCATTAAATAGAACCCACGCTGTCAATCAGAAAATACAGTAAATAATAAAAAACATAACAATATCCTCAAAGTAAATGTTGAGTAAAAACATTAACAAAAATAATATTTTGCGTGCAATCATTTCTTTATATGCTCCCCCTTCATTTGTATATACAGTAGCAATACTGTGTTTAACACTGAATATATTTGAAAATGGTTATTTAGAATAGAATAAAAAGGTCTGAAGATGAAAATGACCATGAGTTGCTTGAATCTGTTTCATCTGAGAGGATTCTCATACTGGTGACATTTTATTGATAGTTTTGACTCATATTAAAATAAGGGCAATATGTGTGTTGAGCATCGACATCCTAGAGGATACAAAAGAGCAGCATATATTTGTAGAATATTTGATAAATAAATGTTACCCATGCATAGACTACAGTATGGCATCTCATCATCTCTCTGCATTCAGGAACCTCACCACAGCCCAGGGATGGTTGATACAGAAGACAACTCATCCAGAAAAAGTAGCAAACACAATATAGGACAAGATAACTAGGGAGGATTATCAAGTCCTGGGGTATTAATAATGGAAACTGTCCACAACCATGCATGATGAATATTTGGCCATATTTGTAATTAGTGTGAAAACAAAAAAAAAAAAATCCACATCACATTAGACTAAAGAAAGGCCTAACAGCAACCAGGATTTACTATTGCTATACGTCTCTGAAACATTTCACCACATCTGGTGACATACTACGAGGCTCCTATAATACCATCAACGAGAAAGGCAAAACTGTGTTTTGGTAGTTTGTGTGTTGGGATCACAAACTTAAAGGGAGTGTGAGAGAGAAAAGTGATTGAAAGCACAAGGCTGAGAGCACGTTGAGGTTTGTGAACCTGAAGTCTCTTTTACGCTGAGACACGTGGAGGGAGGTTAAGTTGCAGCTCGGTCTGTGTTAATGAGAGTCCGATGTTACAGGGGACATCCCAGAATCCTTGGCAGAGTCCTGGGCGTCGGCGGGCGTTGGGGAAGAGACTTTCTCATAGATGAAACTGTAGAGACTGACGTCAGGTCGAGTCGTGCGGCAGTTCTTGCACACCAGACTGGAGTACTGGTTCAAAAGGTTGTACAGCCTCCCTGGGAGGGACAAGGAGGGAGAAGAAGAGAGGGGAAGACAGCAAGAGGACAGAGGGAGGGGACGGTACAGGGGACAACAGAAAGAAGAAATATGTAGAGAGATAAAACAGGATTTGAGTGAAACAGACACAAAGGACAAACGGAGAGTCAAAGTGCAAGCAAGAGAGACAGAAACTGTAACGGGGAAAAACATGAAGAAAAATGAAAGCGTGTTTGTGCTCATTTATAAATCAAGCGCACGTACACACGCACACAAGCCGTGAGCTTTTTCTCCGTAGCTCCACTTTAGGAAATGGATGGCTGGAGGGGAATTTCTCTGAAAGGCTTCAATAAATGTCAGCGGAAGAAAAATGAAAAGAGGGGGAGGGGAGAAGCTGGGGTCAGTTCAGGCAGTAATCCACTCTGCAGCTGAGGCTGAATGGATGGGCTGTGGGACGGAGATGGTGGAATAACTTAACATAGAGATGGATTGCATTCTGTTATTTATGCGTACTGTCCCCGTAATGACGCCAACAAGGACAACCTCCATGTGCCGTATGAGCCTCGCGAGTCCCATAATCTTAACAGTGGCTGATATCATCACCATTCCTGTTCATTATGCAATTTAGTGTAAGAGCTCATCAGAGGCAGGGCTGACAAGAGGGTCTAACTCCTGCGACAAAAATACTAAAAACGTTTGGTTTTGTGTGCGAGTCTTACCAACGGTGACTTGTCTCTCGGTGAGGAACGAATGTATTTCATGAACATCTCTCATGAGCTGAGCATCTCCGAATGTGAAGTACGCCACATCTCTCCCAGCCTCCGCGGCAGCCATCAACTGAATCAGCGCTGAAAAAGTGAGAAAGAGAATGCTAAAGGGAAATCAAGGCAACAATAATACACCGTATTAGCACCATTAGTATCCTTCCGTTTCAGAACAAAATCATAAATGTGTAATTGACCACTGAAAATAAGCTGAAGTAATTGGTCAATCAGCTGGATAAGGTACAGCTTCTGGCAGAAAAGAACGGAAGTGACAGGGGCGATTTGTATCAGAAGGGTAAATAATCCACCACTAGTAGCGCAGCCTCATCAACAGCACTCAATCTTTTAGCCCTCGCAAATTAGGTCTTAAGACCTTTAAATATTTAACAGAATGGATATTGATTCCAGATTAAAACACACAAAACAAACATCATTTGCAAAAGGTCTGTAATCTTTACAACGACATAACAGCTTGGTTTTATGTAACTACCACGTCTCAAGTCAGCTCCGGGACTATAATGTAAAATACAGTTATTGCCTTCTAAAAATACCAGCTATGCTAATTCCAGGGCTAATGGGCGGGGGTCCCCGGAAGCTAATATCAGCCTCAGAGAAAGTCCAGTGGATCTATTCATAGCATGTTGCAGAGGAAATTAACAGCTTCGGTTGTAAATTAAACTGTAGACTAACGAAACCCATGTTGCTCCGATCACATTTACGTTCATAATGCAGGATGTGTGTGAAGATGTTGATGAGTATGAATGAGTAATAATGAGTATGAATAAAATAACAGTTAATGTTTAAGACATTGACCAGAAACACAACTGGTCAAAATTTTGCAATGTGGCGTACTGGAAAAGGACAGTAAGGAGGCCCCTGCTTGTGAAGAGTGATGTTGTGTAAGCCCGCAGAGACCTGCATCAGCCTGGATTTATGGTGTCCCTTCCCTGTAATCAATTGCCCTTTTAATGGAAAACATAAATGTGTGTCAGCTGATCAATAAAGGGAGGGAAGGAACTGATGAGTGACACCCTGGGAGAGCTACTAATTGACCAGAGGAGTTAAAGAGGGACGGGCGCCTGTGACGGTGCCATACAGTCCATACGCAGAAAGCTGAATGTCCTTCAGCAGGAGCTTCAATGGCTGATCCAGTCTGAGCTTATATTTACCTCATACCTTACAGTTAATATTTTACTGTAAGCAATATTATGTATCTACTGACCTATATGAGTAGTACTATTTATCTTATGTATGAAAAAACAAAACTTTTTTCGCATTTGTTGTTATACACACAGTCTTTTCCTTCCCCCTGTTTGGATGCACGTTTTAATTCAGCCAATGATACCTTTGAGCCGCGTGTCTCCACCAAAAGCTCCACAACCCCAGTTGCCTGTAGCAACTGCAGAGAGGTGCTTGCTGTTGGCGTTGTTTCGGAAGAATCCACAGTATGCCTGGGATAAAAGCACAGGGAGGAGGAGGGCAGTGTTGTTTTTAGTTAGGTGGGTTTCATATGGGTTAAACATCCAAAAAGCACAGGTTATAATGTTTCAGTGTAAGTATCAGCTTGAACCATAAGAAGATTGAAAAGTACACACAGGTGCATAATGTTTTACCTGATTCCTCAACAGAAAAATCTGCAATAAATGACAATCCCACTACTGTAATAAACCTTTATTGATCCCCAGAGGGGGAATTCAGGTGTTACAACAGCAGAAAGATAGAAATAAGTACAGATTAATCAAGTTGAGTCAGCACATCCAGTGTGTATGTACACAGTGTGCACCAGAATAATATATAATGTGCAGTATAATGCTTATGTAATGCTTCGTACAGCCCAGACACATCAAACCAACAGAGAATGGGTGGTGATGAAGGCCGACTGCTGTGCCGACTTAGGTCGCCTGTGTCTTGATCAAAAAGTTATACTTGAACACACTACAGCCAGCGGCCAAGTAGCACTAACGTTCTGCACCTGAGTGAGAGGAAATGAATCCCCATACCAGCAGGCGGCGTTAGTCTATACTGTATATGTTATTCACAAAGGGGAACTGGAAGATCGACAGGATGGATTTAAGACACTAGTTAGAAAGTTAGCACATTAACAACATAACCTGATGTTGAAAGAACAGAGGATATTTACTATGCACTAGCGCAGTGGTTCCCCACTGGTGGGTTGTAGTCCAAAAGCTACTTGACAGAGACAGCAAACTAGCTCGACGACGGGGCTTAACGCAAGTATGACGCTCGATGTGTTAAACTGTGTGGAGCTTGAACTAATAACTAAGGAGAAATCTGGACCCCGTGGCTAGACCAGTTGGACACCACTGCACTAACAAACAATGACACAAACAATTGCGAACGTTTTCTGCTAAAGAGCTTAAGGGTTAAAAAAAATAATCCTACCTAATATAACAAGTTTGTTTTGATCTCACAAGTTCTTGACTTTAGTTGCGTGTATGTTTTTCTGACTTCAGTTTCTCTTCTTGCACACTGAGCTGAACAGCCAGTCAGAGTGATTTCACTCATCGATAGGCTCCACCATCTCTGATGCCAATTCAACATGTTGAAATGGCCAAAAAAAAGCCAACTAGGGCCGACTAGTGATAACAGTGTCGGACACACCGCAAAACTAGGGTGACAAATGCTCACCGACAACCCAACACTTACCGAAAGCTAGTCTGCTTGATGTGTTGGGGCCTTTAGTGTAGTAGGTGTTGTGTAGTATTGGTATCGGTCAGATGAGCCGTCAGTCCTGACCGAAAGTTAGTGGTGTTACAGATCACCATGACTTTAATTAACATCTTTGCAGGTGCACCTGGCAATATGTCAAAGTTCATAAACATGGGCTTTTAGTCAAAAGCATCCTGAAGTCAAGCTTTTCTGTCACTTACTGACAATGGCATCTTTAGGAAGTTACTGACGCTTGACATTGTTTGTCATAGCTTTTAAAGGAATGTATATGTAAGCCATATTTTCTCAATCACTGTGCAAACACAGACTACAACATCTCTCACCTTGTTGAGTTCTCTGGTCATCTTCTCAGGGAGAAACTGCTCTAGGAAATGCCTGAATTTGAGAGCATCAATTGCCACAATCTCTGTACATCGTCTCTGCCAGTCATCCCTGAAAACAAAAGGTGAGCAATGAGAGAATTGGGATTAACAATGATGTAGAAACATCCTCCTATCTTTCCTTCAACTTTTTCTGACTGACTAAATAGTTCTATGTGATAAAAAAAATACCTGGGGGTCTCATCCTTGTGACTGTCCTTCCATTTGTAACTCTCAGCGTAGCCAGAATATTTACTGTACTGTTCAGTGCCTGCAGAAAAGAAAAGGCATTACTCAGTATTCAGCAGTCGGAGCACACAGTGGGCCTAAATCTGTTTGAGCGCCTTATTTCTTAAATCACATTTAGTTCTTTTTGTGCTCCCCATGTGAGTACACAGTATCAGCTTGTATTGGATTGTCATAAATAAAGGCCATTGATTTAATAAGTAATCTGATTTGGGCTTTGAAATGAAAAGCTTTCAGCCATAGTAGGAAGAAATGGTTAGAACAGAAGAAGCCAACCTGAGCCACATTCGCAAAATGCTTGCAAAACATTCAGCTCCACCGAATCATTCATCAGCTGTCGGGTTAAGACACTTCATATCAAGAAGTTAGCCTTTTTAGAGTGTGTACTGGTATATACTTGGGGTTAGAACTCGAAAGATTTCATCATTCATTACAAATACAGCTGCGCCCAATTCTGAAAATGATGCCTATTAAAGGCTCCATACATTATGCATTAGGTACGAGGAAGTTTCGCTGCACTTCAATGAAAAGCAGGTGTTAAACATGTGATTAACATAGCCTTGGGGGCACTACTACATGTACCAGCAGAGATACGTATGCTCCTAGAAGAAAAGATGAAAAGTTATTTAAAAGCAATGCTAAATGTCATTCTTTAAAAGTATCTCTTGAAGAGCGGTAATTAAACGTTGCTTTTGCTTTCTCATAATTGACTTCATTTTATTTCAAGCATGTACCATCTGCCAATACTTGAAGTTGAAGTGTGAATGATGACTTTTTTTGTGACAAAATATGACTAAAGCTAATGGCCTGTACTGAAGCCAGGACATAATCCAACAATGACGGCACAACTCTGGGAAAATGAGAATTATGTTTCTATGAAGAGTTAAGTTTTGGCTGAGTAAGAAAAAGAACATTTATTTTAAGCATCTTGCACCACCGAAAGCCGAGCCAATCAAATGAAGTACTTTCTTCAATGCTAGCGACTCCTAACGTCAAACAACAGGCCCATATCACTCCCTCCATCAGCAGAGCCTTCCTCCTCCTCCTTCACCTTGATCCTATTTATCCTGGCAACCAACCATGATAGCCTCCTGGGCTGGCATACAGGCTTCCATCACTAGATTACATCGTGGCCCTCTTCCTTCCGATCTGAAAACGCCTATGGACAAATCTGATGTGACATGTGAACTGCCAATGCACAGGAAGACCCATGTTAACACACCTCTGAAGACAAAGAAATATGATTTACTTGACAGAAGAGAATAACAAAGACAGAAGAAGAGAGATGGACATAAAGAGTCTAGAGACAGAGACCAGACTTTAAGAGGAAACACTGAATGCGTGCATGGAATATTCTGAGAGGTTTAAATGAATCTATGGCGTAACTGGCCCATTCCATTAGTGGAGCGATGACCTTAGTTGGGCAATAAATTCCTTTCTGTCCAAATGTAATAAAGTTAAGTGGAGAGGAGGAGGAGGGAAAGGGGGAGGAAGGCAGAATGATGGGAGGCAAGGAGGGGGACGGTGACTAACTACTGAAGGTGACTTGGAAGGGAGGGGAGTTTCAAAGGAGACAACATGGCGTCATATCTGAGGCAATGCTTGGCCTGCTGAGAGGAGGGTATGTAAAGGCAGATAATGTATTACGTCATATAAAAGGTGAATATAATGTCAATTGCAAGAGGTCTTAGAAACAGTGGACCAGATGTCAGATTTCGCAATAGGAAAGAATCCTTATAAGAAGTTGTTTCTGAGTTAGTGAACTTTTGAATACCAGGGAGATTCCGTTAAAGGAGTTGTTTGGTGATCTGAGGTTCTTGCGCAGTTCCAATTCTTGGAACTCAAGCGGAGCAGAAAACACTTAGGTTACAGAGTAAGTTCTGTACAATGATTCCCAAAAAATCAAACCTATTGGGACAATTAGGTCATAAGCCCAAACCTGTCTGCACACACACACAAACCAACAGACGCCCATTCACCCAAATAGTATAAAGGCATTTGAAAGTTGGATAAGCAGGGCTGTTTTCTGTCGTGTCCATTATGTGTGTTGCTGAGTGTATTCTGCAATTAAAGTAATCCCGTTGGCTGTAACTTTTCTCTGTGGTTCTCCGAGTCTCTTCATTTCAGTGTTTGCTGAGTTTGAGCATTTTCCTTACAGGTACTGAACGAGACATAAGTCAATTTTAACATCGACTGAACAGAGCTGGCTGTGTCTGTGTGGTAGGGATGCCCGAATCGGATCTCAAAGACCGGTAGCGTGGCCAATCAGGGCATTTTTAACTGATCAGAATCTGCTATACTGAGCTATATATAGCCTAATCCAATCCTTTGTTTGACTTCAGCTGCACATAGTTGTTGTTTTTTTTTGTTTTTTTTTACTAGCGAAGGTTTCATTTACGGCAAAATATCATTATATTTTTGGGTTGTCCATCCCATTCTTGTGAACTTCTTCAAATGTGGCAAAAAAGTCCACTTGGACTCAAGGGTGTGTGTGTGTGTGTGTGTGTGTGTGTGTGTGTGTGTGAAGCATCTGTGTTTTCACATACATGAATGTGAACTGTAAGCAAAACTTGACTGGTGCGTGGAGGCATACAACTGCAAGGCAGTAATTTGGTTTTTCTTAATGCAATGCAGAGCTATTTAACTGTCAAGCATAAACATTTGATTGATTTTAACAACTTTAATGTAATCCAAGTGTGTGCTTAATGTTGAACTATTTGGATCGGGGACAAAAAAAATGTATCCCTCGTGTTTGGTGGCATTACCAGTGTGAGTCAAGGAGCAATAACACTACATTGGCTCTTCGTCTTCTCTGCTGTTACAAGCAGCCTATATGCAACAAGCAATGTGCAATAGTAGGTAGAGAGCTCTGAAGGTGCCCATCAGACTATTCAAACTCGTAGTCTCTTCATGTTTTGTTTGTCCATGTGTCTCTCTTGTCCAAGTCCAAAGAACTAACACAATCAATCAAGAGCAGACATTTGGGAACATCATCATTTAGATTTGAGTTCCTGTGGGTGCAGCTAAATTACAGAACACGCCCTCATGTTAAGCAGATGGCTTTATCAAACTGGATAATGATGCCTCTTGTGGCGTCAAAGGCAAATCTGAAGGTTCACTTTAATACCCAAGTGAAATACAGGCACCAAAACAGGACAAGTGGATGTTAAATGTTTGTTTTGCACAGCTAGATAAAGTGGCAATAAAATAAATATGTCATGAGACTATTCTAAAATGTTGTGAGGGGGCAATGAGATAAAACTTCTGTGCTCTACGATGACACTACAAACAAAGAATAATGAAGCTAAATTTGAATCAACATACATGAATTTGATTGAATTAAATCACACAAGTGTTCATATTGTGTCCACCCCTACATTTATATTGTTATTTTACATATTTTGGCAATAATCGCACATGGGCTACCAGCATTAAGTTTATGCCTCATCATCTTAATCTGTGCTTGCCCTTACTTTGACCAGTGGTGGGCGAGTAGCAGCTGCGAGGCAGAAAAAAAAGGTAGGATGGTC
Source organism: Epinephelus fuscoguttatus (assembly GCF_011397635.1). NCBI lineage: Eukaryota > Metazoa > Chordata > Actinopteri > Perciformes > Serranidae > Epinephelus > Epinephelus fuscoguttatus. The sequence goes on from NC_064767.1 coordinate 20,012,448, forward strand.
AGAGGAGGAGGAGGAGGGAGGGGAGTGAGAGGGCGTAACACTTAGAGAGGTTGACCCAAGCAGAGCGAGTTGGAGGTTGAAAAATAGAGCAATTCTGCCGGCGAGAAATGAAGGATATCTGGGCAGTCGCAAGTGAATCAATGCAATGGATTTACCTTCGGACTGGACGGAAGGACGAGGGGGAAAAAAATGAATGGAGCCCAATAAACACACAGGGCTCAACGACCAGGAGAAAATAACTCACGGATGAAAACAACAGTAGTTTAGTGAATGTTATGTGTAACACTAAAAAGACATGTGAGATGTGTGGCTTCTATAGAAAAAGGAAAGCCAAATGAAAATACATCAAATACACTTTTAGTTTTTATAGATTGGTAGTGCCATATATCTGGGCTTATTGGTTCTGTATAGATTGTATTATTTTGTACTTCCTGCTTGTAATTATACAGTACACACGAGAGGACTAAGCCTACACACTACATCACTGGAGCTACAGTAGATACTGGGCTTGTCGTGGCAGTTGATGTTCCCATTGTTACACTGTGTTTCGGCATACATAGATAACATTACACTGCTCTCACTACCATGTTGTTTTTGTTTTTATCAATTAGTCAGACAACAGATGCTACAGTTTAAATTGAACGTATTTGCTTTGCACAGCAGTAGAGTCACAGGTCAGAGTAGCAGGAGAGTTGCTTGACAAGACAATGTCAAAGGAATTGGTGTCAAAGCAAAAGCACCTATTTGGCAAAATTTTGATTATACCCAATGCAAATAGGGTACCTGATAAAGTTAATGAGGGAAAAGGAGTTTGCTAAATCACTAAGAAGTTGTGCACTGTAACTATCCATATCTGCTCCATTACTCCCTGCAATATTTTAAACTGATCCGCTGTCAAAAAATGCTGAAAATGAGCACTGACTTGTCTTGTAAACAAATTTTTGATGAAGCAATAGGAAACATTTGGTTTGCATTACCAGTAATCTAATACAGCGCTCTACAGTATTAAGCATCATTGACAAATATATTTTCCTGTAAAATGTCCAGTGTAGTCGGTAACACCAGCGTTGTCACGAGTTTATTAACTGATAAGAAAATGTAATCATTAAAATACCCGCTCTCTGGTCCTATATGACTAAAACACATTCAAACACACTAAACTACTGATCCACAACATGCTAACTGGTAGATAACAGCAGCGAAGAAATACACCATGGCAGCAATGGCACAATGTCTGTCTGCTCACTGAGGGCTAATAAGCACCATGTCACAGAAAGTTTTAACTGGGTGGAAACCTAAAAATAACTTGTCCTAATATCTGGTTTCTGTATGAGGGAATTACTGCATGAATCTGTGTGAGTTTTCCATACAAGTGTGTTATGGGCAAGAACTGTAAATAATTATCTATCCATCCATTTTCTGATGCTTATCCAAGTCCCAAATACAGTGGTAGTTGCATAAACAAGGTAGTGCAGATGTCTGTCACTGTAACCACATCCTACAGCACATCCTGGGGAATCCTTAAGCGCTCTTAGGCCCAGTGGGATATGTGATCCTTCCAGAACGCTCTGGGGTTTCCTGACCAGACACTCAACAAAGAAAAATCATCGCAGCCACAGGTACATGCATTCCTCTGCTTATTCACTGTCCAGAGCTCATTAACGTAAGGCATAGTGAGCATTACAACAGTGATGGACTAGCCTTTAGGCTCTGGTACAGTCTGGTAGAAAGCCTGAATCGCTGCTGACTCTCTAACTCAGGCTCCATCTTAACACTCACAATGCTTGATTTGGGGCAGAACCCGATTCTCAACCCAATGGGGGCAACTTTTCAGGTATCACAGCCCCAGACTGTGAGGAGGTGCTGACTCTCAACCCATTTGTTTAACATGTAGTTGCAAATAGCCTTGGTGTGTGTGAGAGGTCACGGCCCAGCAGAGCCACGCGAACCTCATCATCTGCAAAAATAGCAGAGAGGCAATCCTGAGGTCACCAAACTAGATACTTTCCACTTGTCAGCTGCAAGCCGACATTCTGCCCATGAAATCACAAACAGAATCGGTGATTAGGGAGAACTCTGAGAATGAGAATGCTGCTGGACTTATGGCCGAGAATACGACTATCTCTCCAGTCTACACATCACTTAAGCTTTCCTGAGGAGGCTGAGCATTGTGATACCATAGTAATTGGAGTGCACCCTTCTGTCTAGCAAACTTATCCAATACTTGTGTTATTGCTTATGTTACCTGCTGTCTGTCTGGTCTTCTGATAACTGCTATTTAGGAAACCTCAAAAGACTTGTGAGAGGTCTTTTACTTCCATTAGTTGATTGAACATTTTGAATGATTTTAAATTCTTGACTTACCTTGGTATGTTAATATTGTTCTGTGGTTATTTTTTATTCTGACATTTGACTGCTTTGTTAATCTAAAGCCACAACTCTATCTTTGTGGACATTACATACCTGTTTTATCACATTTTCAACCAAGAGATGAAGCAGAGACAGAAAAAAGTGTTCAACAGGCCTAGTAATTCATGCCATAAATGATCTCTGTGTGTGTGATTATATACCTGTGATGATGAGGCACTCATTGTATTCCAAAGATTCCGTAAAGAGGCGAGAGACAATGAGTTCAGGGTTTATGAGGAACCGGATCTCTTCCTGGACCAGTCCATGTCCTGTTACTCCTCCACCTACAAACCTGTTTGCAAAGTCCACCTAGTGAAATAACATAATAAGAAAACAAACAGGAGAGTGAACAAAAATGGTACAACCCCTCAGTTATATTTAAAACAAATCTTGATTTAATAATGTTAATATTCTGTCCTGCCGGTTCAATGCAGTAAGGAAGAACTGCGAGGTTTAGCTACTGTCACCTCCATTGTTTAAACAAATGACTGTATTAGTGTCTCCTGATTATCTGTCACCCACTGTGGTCATTTAACACAGATGAATTACTAAGGATCACTGCACTGCTTCCTGCTTGTAAATAATCAAATCAGGAAATTGTAGCAAAACAAAGAACATGAAATCTAAAGAGATAAAAACTACAATTAATGGTGGGCAGTAATGCATAATCTGCATGAACGGCTGTAGACCATCTCTATATTTAAAAATGGGATACAGCTATTGGCATTCCCCGTGAGGAAGGCTCACTATTTAGTGCGATGTACTTTCCTTGCTGGTGCTTCACTCGTCCTTAATATTTGTCATTTTAGTCTGACAATAGAAAGGTGGCAAGGTAAACAAAACAGACGGAAACAGACCCCTAATGAAGACCAAAGGCTGAAAGATGGGCTTAACCAGATAACAATGCTAAAATTTGGCCTGTGCATTTCAGCTATTTATAGCAAAGTTTTCACTTACTCTTTGACAGAACGAAACATTCCCTGGATATATTGGCACCATATTGACACTATATCGCAATGATTTTGGTGATGTTGTCACTTTTCTTCTAGAGCCGCCACAAAGTTGACATTTGTGGTTTTGTGTGAAAAGTTGTCCTTTAACTATCAAATGTCATCACTTCATTATTTCATCCTATCCTTCATGTAAAATTTTTGTCATACTTAGCGTGTCAATTCTTGAATTATGGCCAAAAACATGTTTTGTGAGGTCACAGTGACACTTTGACTATCAAATTCTAATCAGTTCATCTGCGAGTTCAAGTGGACATTTACGCAAAGAGGCGTTAAAATGTGTTGGAACCCTGTGACTCGCTAAACTAAGATGGCTGACATGATAAACCCTATACCTGCTGATATCAGCATGTTACCATTATCATAGCACACATGCTAATAACCTCTAGCCTCACTGAGCTGCTCGCATGGCTGCAGCCTTGTTAATCAATGTCCTATAGTTCAGTTTGTGCAACATTAACAGATGAATTGACATTAAAAGCCAAGATAATCGAAGAGATCACTGAAAAATTACAGCAGCTTGTGGTTATTTCTGGGACTCCTATTTCAAAGTAGGAAATATTCTGATACTCGAGCTTCATGCCGTGTAAACCCACTCCTTGTTTTTGTGGCATGGATAAGAGGACAGCCCATTCAATCACAATGCTACTATTCAAACAGCCTGTCAGGGGTGAGGGTTCTGCTCACTGGCCCACAGCTTCGTCAATCTGTGTGACAGTGAGTGTGTTTGTATGTGCATGTTGTCGAACCAGTCGCTCAACTCCTCACCTCCTTCACTGGTTCACCCCTAACCTCGCCCCCCTCACCCTTCAATCTCACCTCCTGACAGGATGACAGCCCACTCTGCCCTATCAAAACTGCAGCAGTGCCCAGCCTGCTGAGGTAGCCATCAATCCGCCCGCAGGACTCCTGGCCCACTGGGTCGCCCCAGTGAGATGGCTCACCCTCGTCATCTTTTCCTCCATGTGCCTCCTTCTCCCTCAACCCCCACCCCTGGGTCTTCTCCTCCACCCTTGCCTCCCTGAGCTACTCAAGTGTATACATCAGCTGTCAGCCAGAGTAAAAAACGCACCAGCCATCTCGCAACACAGGCGGAGTTGGGAGATGGTGTGAATCAGTGCTGAAATAGAGACAATAACCTTCCCAGATATGCACGAAAATCCTACACCCAATATTGATTTTCTGCAGGTGGCGGACAAGTATTCAGAAATGCAGTAGAGTCTCTTTGGCATGAAAGCTAAACAGAACTGAGGTGATGGTAAGAGTCATGTTTGTTGAGTTTGTTTACAACAACAAGTGCAAAACAGGCCTGCTACACTGCTACATGAAATTTGACACTCTGGGCCAACAAATGTGACACTGAGTTTGTGGTTACAAAAAGGAATCATTCTACAATGATTGGGGGGCACTGTCAGGAAGATACACCTTCACTTACGCCAGGTTGAATAACTGGTTCTACTTGGCATTAAATGCAAAACAATAAACAAAGTCCTACCTGCAGCATCCCGTATCCTTCATCCTCAATCGTCCCCTCACACGTGATATGTAGGCGCTTCAGCTGAGTCTGGGAACTTTAAAAAAGGATAGCGAAACTTCCAGTTATTCTTTCACCTTAGAGTAATTAACTGTATTAACACAGTATACTAATTCTATTGTTCAAGTAGTGAAGCTGCAACATGCTTTAACAAAGTGTGTATGTACTAAAAAATCTAGAGGTTTGAAAGAAATATGTTGTTTGGATGTGAATTGAATTAGTATTTTCAGGGAAGCAGAATTTCCAGTAAATTGACCCAATGATTTGGAGTTGTCTGAATGAAATATTTTAATACTGTGTAAATCTCCAGAAACTTTTTGTAGCAACATTCTTGGGAGCAACAGTGTCAATTTCTTCTACACATCTAAATTTTGGAACTGGCTCACATTCTTTCTGGCAGCTTTACTGAAGCTTTGTGAGGTTGAATGAGGAGCGTTTCTGATTCTAACTTAAGCTTTTGGCTGTAATCCTGATGGAATGTAGACTGCCACCTCAACCTAAAGTCTTTCTACAAGAATTAAAGGTGGACTCAGCAACTCTAGAGAGAGAATTCTAATATTTGAACTCAACACCAATACAAATCTACCAATATAGATCTAAAATGTTGAGGCAGAGGGTACTTGTTGTAGTTCTGGTTGAGGGTGAGAAGCTGTCAGCAAATAGTTTGTTGGGCACAGGGAGATGGAGATCTGTGTGTATACATGAGACCTAACCCTAACCCTAAAAAAGAGGGTGGATCACAGGGAGTACCACCAGTTGGTCCAGAAGCTTTGCCTCAATGATGGTCATTTCTAGACATATTTTAGGATGACCCAGGGGCAATTTGACAACCTGCTGTCTATCGTTAGGCCGTATCATCCAATTGGACAATGGGAAAAAAGATGATGGAAAAAGATGACGAAAAAGAGACGACATGGGGCACTCTCTGAAGCTCAGAGAGTTCAGAGTGCTCCAGCAAAAACACCTGGTGCCTTGAGTACAGAAATGTGAAGTGTATCGCAGTGAAAAAAGCTTAATTCTCATTAAAAACAACCACAAAAAGGCGCCTCCAGCTGCTAAAATGCTTCCTGTGTGATCAGGGCCTTATCGCCCCTCTCGCTCCAACTACCTTTCTCTTTATACATCCATGGCCTTTGCCCTATCCCACTCATGAGCACAAACATTTAGTAGCTGGTTGGTTGGATTGTTGTTGTGTGGCTCAGTCCGAGCTTCTTTGTTTGCTTCCCATTTACAGAGCAAGGGCTATATGTGAAAAGCAGATTTTTTTTTTCAGCGCACACACAGAATGGACAGCTGGCTGACAGCAGGGAGATCCTCGTTAAGTTTGACAAGAAGTGCACTGGATAAAAATCGCTGACTGCACCTTTAATCTGTATATCGCAACATTCAGTCTTGCAACCAATGCTGCCATCATTATGTTTCATGTAGAAGTGGATGATGACTATGAGCTGCGAAGGAACTCTGATGTGTTGATGTCCTCTGAATGGTCCTTACCTCAGTCAGACAACATCAACACAATTTGGATTTGTTGGATGAAGTTGTGGGGACATTTAAATCATTTCTGATACAATTCAACCAAATCTGAAGTGTCACTGTTTATGAAAAGAATATTTATTGATCCAAAACATAGCTTTAATTAATATTTGACAAATTTGTTAAACAAATCTCCTTTAATATGGATTGTATCAAAAATGCAGATCATTTAATTATAAAATGAATAAAGTCATGGAATAGAGAGTCATACCTTTCCCAGTTTGGAGGATTGTTCAGTATTTGTCTTGTGAATGTTACAAGACCCTTGGGCCCTTTAAAAAAATAAAACAACAAAAACAAAAATGATCAAACATGGAAAAACATGGAGAGCAACAACTGCTACAGCATCATGTGGGATATATTTAATGCTTACTGGTTTGTGTAACTCTCCTGAAGTAACACAGCAGAGTTTTCAATTTCTCAATTTTTCTTGGTGAAGAACCTTCAAATAACCTGCAAAGGAAAGCAAACAGGAATTTGAGTTCACAGGAGATTACTGTAAGGTACTGACTTTGTTTTATGGTACATGTGAAAGTCTATAACAAAAAAAAAATCTATTTCTACCTAAAATGTAGGTCTTTCATAATAACTAAAATGTAATTTCTTTTAGTAGATGATAGACATGGATGTTTCACTCAGAGTCATTATCTATGGCTCACTGCACAACCATGCCACAGCATGTCATGAGTGAGGTCAAGCTTTTAAACTGGCATGATGTCTCTCCCATCTACCTCCATCCTTCATACAATGGCACTGCCTGAGGCCGTGTTTCAGTTCTTCAGAGTCACCGTAAAAACTAGGGTGGGTGGAGGGAGGAGGGAAGGAAAGAAAGAGAGAAAGAGAATTGGGTGGACAGCTTATAATCACCCCATACTGGTGCTCTCGTTCCATTAAAAGAGACCTAAGCTGATGACTAATCACAGTTCACCATTCATCTTTCCCTCCCGCTGCTTTCTGCTCAGACCAGTAAAGAAGAAACAAAAACAGAAGGGAGAAATGAAATGAAAAGGGTAATACAGTAAAAGGCTTTCAGTGAGAGAAAAAAAAAATCATTAATAAGGTAATTTCTGAATATCAAATGCATTTTTCCTATTTCATTCCTTACACAGCGCTTTACTTAAGCACTGTGACACCCTTACTCCAATTCCCTTAGTCAGTGTCAGTTAGGCATAATGCACCCTGGAGGACAACTTGCCTGTGAGACAGTGCGAGTGAAACACAGGTGGATGACAGTGATATTTTTCAGTATAGCCACAAATCATACTTTGCTAAAGACAAGGACTTAGTCACAAAATATATTGCAGCAATTTTCATTTTCAAGGATAGTCACATTAATTACTTGGTTCATATCCACTGTAACCTTATCTGTTATATAAAGTGCACCAGGAGACCAGATTTCTGACAGTTTTACTATTACCAATAAGACTATTTTCTTACAAATGAGGCAGGTCATTTTGTGGTCACTCAGTTCAGAAAAAGAGGAAAAACAGAGGACACACTTCTCAATAATGAGCTTTCATTGTTAACTGTTAAACAGGCTTCCTATGTCATTTTCTTCTCACACAGAGAAAAACATGAGCTAAAGAGACAAGTATGCCTTCTTTCCTCTGCCTCAAATCTATCCATCACTTAACGGAGGACAAACCTTGACAGTTCTGCCAAAACAGCAATCAGCAGATTGCTTGCTGCTCTGCTTGTCCAAGACGGAGCGCTACTGTAGCCGATAAGCAAAGTGACGGACACTCCCTCAATTACAGGGGGAGAGGGAGGGCCAGTAACGATCGAGGGCCCATTTTAGACTGCACTGGTTGTCTTGTCTTGTCTCATCTTCTCAGAAACGCCAAGACTTTTTTCCTCTCTCACTCTCTCCTGTATTACACTGCCGGAAAGAAATGCTGATAGTGAAGGCAGGCCTGCGACCAAGTGCTGGCGTGGGTCTGAAAGAGCCAGCCCTGCAACTGGAATCAATGCTTACATTATTACAGAGGCCTCTTCACTTAGCCTGCCACTAACGTTTGATGTGAAGGCAGATATCATCATCCGAACCTCAATAACACTCTCACAATCAGTCATCTGCATGGGTGACACAGATGACTGATTGTGATAGTACGATTAAAGTTCAGATAAAATGATAAAGTTGATGGGGAGAATGTGGACCAAATCACACATAATCAATCTGACCATCAAATAAAACAATATTGCTCGGCCCCCGAGGGAGAGCAGATGGCTAATTAGACTCTGGTAGCTGTGCAGATTGCAGGGAATATCAAAATTATATGGTACTAAACCTACTCCTCATGTTCTGCAAAGAATGGCGGCACTATCATGACTATAAACGTGCACTCAGTAGAGCGCAGATCTCTGCCAGGCAGCTGCCTAAGCTGATTGTGGCCACTCTGGACAATTCTTGTAATTCCAGCACACGTACCGCAGTGTGTTTAAGAAGCTAATAAATATACACACCTTGTCTATTTTTGACAAAGCTGCTGCATGTTGCAGATCAATTTCTCCTGCTAACAGGGAATGTATGTGAAAGATAGCCTACACTCTAATTATGACAATTTATATAAATTTAGTAACTAAAACACAGCCACAAATATTTGATCCATGTCGTTCGTAACTGAGTTTTAATGGCATTAACTTTGTATGTAGGATAAAGCACAACAATGTAGGAAATACCAACAAAAAACAAACAAACAAAATTAACATTTGCCTTGGCTACTAAACCTGCTAACTAACGTATGGTAGAAGCACAAATATCAAGGAAAAATGACCAAATAAAAAAATCTGCAGGTCTACAAAATCAAGAGGGCAAAACCCTCCACTTCTAAAATGCTCTGTGGTATAACGCTGTGCGGTGGATGCAACAAAATCAGGTTGCCACTGGACAGCGGACAGCTGCAGCACGTGGAATCTTCCCTCCTTGCACGATGGCAGAAAGATAACAGAAAATTGGGAAGATCTCATTTTGCATTGTGCTTAACTTCAGTGGATCATGACATATCATGTATGCAATTTATCTGCAGATGCATGTTCAAAATGAGACAAAACTTGTCCATGGACATCAGTTTTTGAGCCATGACAAAGAACAATATGTGTCCTGCAACAGACTAAGTGAGGCTTGCTTTTAGCTGAGATCATTTCCAGAAAACCTTTATGGGTCGATTTGGAGAAGGGGAAAGTCACCAGTCAGTGACGGTATATAACACTTTTTTCCGACAATTATGAATTACTAAAACCATGAGAGGTCCTTGAGCATAGTCATAACTGCACACAAAATATGAGGTTAATTGGTCCAGCAGTTTGCAAGATAAGCTACAGACACAGATAGGCACACACAGACGCATACGCACGACCACACGCTTGATCCCCTCCAGGCTTACACCTGGTGCAGATAATAAGGTACATCTCCAGTATGTCAGGCAACAACACCGGAAGTGATTACTCAAAATACTAATGAGGAGACAGTGATATCTGGACAATGTCCAGTGTGTACTGAGGAACCTGCAGTCCATAAATACTGTAACAAACTGGTAACAAAATCCCATTATAACTCTGTTACCAACCCCGCCTCACCCATACTCTCAACTTTCTGTCCATTATCAGCTGCTCATATCAATGAGCAGAAGTAACAGAACAAGACTGCTGCTGTCTGCACACCAGCAGACCAGAGATTGTGAATATAGCCTAGACTGCATTCGTGCATCACCTCCCTTCATTCAAAATACCGTGACTCCTCAATATTATGAGAAGCCAGAGACAGATACACAGGTGTGCCCTTTGAAAAAGAGTCCATCAAAACAATTTGTTTCAATTAGCCATCCAAGACTTTCTTAACAGATGACTGGCTCTGAGTAGGTAGAAACAGAGAGCACCAATTTACCACTCCTACCCTGAATGTCCCTCCCACACAGAAGGACACAACAGAAACATGGAGCTGTAAGAGACTCTCTGCCCACAGTCCAGGCCCCACGTCTATAAGGTGACAGGGGCTGATACAGCACGCAATGTAATCTTACCACGACCAAAAACATAAACATAAAAATGCTCTTTGATTAAAAAAACAGAAAGAACAATTGAGATATCTCAAGCTATAACTCAAATAACAGCCAGATCCAATCAGGTCACCTTATTATTTTGACCCACTGCATGCAAGCTGTAAAAGAAACTTCAGTGTTACTGTTTGTAAACTTACTGGATGCTGACTACGTTAGTTGAAGCTGAGTAATAGAATTCATCTATTAGGGGTTTTCAAGGCAGTAGTGCCCCCTTATGGAAATCAGTTTACTAACCTCTGAGTGGTAGGATCACTAAAGGCAGAGCTACTCAATCAAAATTCTACCAGACTGTACAACAAATCTTGACTTAAATCATGAAAATAAAACGTATCTTTGAATGTATCAGATGCATAATTTTTGGAAAGAACACTACTGAAAACACTAAAAAAGTCCCTAACTCTGCCATTAAAATCTGGGCAATACATGTTGTTCTACAATCATTTAGGAGCAGAAAAAGTATAATGATGCCAATGACTCCAATCATGCTCCTATCTGACAGCAAAGAATACTTCTTCATGAAGCATAAAAACCAATGAGGCAAACTCAGGATCAGTATCTGAGTCTAAGGTCTAGTGAGTCTCCTACTGGCTTACAAAGGGGATACGAAAGGCTCAAGGGGCAAATCTCATTTTGGGAATCAAATACTAACGACTGCAGCTCACTTAATTACCCTAGTGAGCTGCTGATCATTGTTTTGTGTCTCTCCAGTTTTCCGCAAGTCATGTTGTGCCTTTACCTGTAGAAGTTGATCTCAGGATAATTGCAGTACTCCGACTTGCGGGAGTTGCGTCGGGGGAATGTGCAGAAGAAGGCGTTGGCCAGAAGACAGGCTATTTGCTCCTGAGACAGAGTCAGGGAGTGGTTCATCCTTGACTTCAATAAGGGAATTGGCTGGAAAGAGAGAGAGAGAAAAAAAAAGTGACAAAGAGACCGAACCCGAGGGACTGGAAATCAGAATGGGAAATGTAGATGACAAAGAGAGATGCACAAGAAACACACAAGGTTACGTGGGTGCAGTACTGTGGGTCTGATGGCTAATGGGGGTGCATAATTAGTTTAGCAATCTAGCAAGGAGAGGAGACAAGGAGAGTTCCATTAGGTAAATGGGTGGTAGTAATTAAGGTCCTGGTTTTCTTGCTCTCCCCCAGGTTCGTTCCGTCAGACACACGGGGCCCATCTATCTTCACTGATTAGGGCTAAAGAGCCTCCCAAGGCTGCCCAGTTAGCAGATCAATACCTGCTCTAATAACACACACATAAACATTAGCCTTGACGCTTAATACTGCAAAACAAAGCGAAGAGTCAGAAAGCTTCATTATCCAACCGCAACAAATGATTCTGAGGTGTAATCCGTGCCAGAAATTCCCTCCTTTGGTTAAACCCTGACGTTCTGCCACAGGTTTCTGTCTCCTGTAACAACCAGAGGGGTTTTCCTATCCTGCCCATAGTGGAAGCTGAATTAATTAATTTAATTTAACAGAGGACTCTGAAAAAGATAACTGAATTACAAAAATATCAATGTTGGAATTTCTCCATTGCTATAATTGATGACAGCGAACGAAAATGAAGACGAATGGGATTGACATTTAAAAGATCTGTGACATGGATCAGCTCCATTTAATGTGGAAAAAAAAAAGAGGGCTCTGTTTCTCAAAATATACTGTTCACAAGAGGAACAGCTAGTGTAGAAGTCCTACGCAATAAGCTGAATTTTAACTTTCATAAGTGTAATTTCCTCAAGTGCTCAAGCATAGCACATCAGATGGATGACTGGAGATGAGACGGACCTCTCCTCTCACAGCCCTCTTTTCTAATGAAGCAGTTCTTGATACGGACCAAAAAGAGGTATTTATTATTGAGTAGTTGTAACTCATGAACTGATCCTGTATAACATCCACCATCCAACCCTTTGCCTCTTCTCTCTGCTGACTCCACGCACTTAGATCCTTCCTCCTGTATCCCTTAAAGCTGGGGTAGGCAGTTTTTTCTGGCTTCATTGGACAAAAATCTCACAATAACCTTTTAGCATAATGTAATTCAAGTGGTTAGAGAGAACACTAGACGTCTGCACCTCCTCTTGGCTGTGTTTAACCAACTGCTAGCTGTAGCCCAAGGCAGGGTGCGAGCTGCAGCAGGTCCAGGGGGAGCTTGGCTCCTCTTAATAAGACATGAGCTCCCCTGAAAGCATGATTTGTAAAATATTAGAACATGGCATGTTTGCCATGTGTTTCAATATTTCTGTATCTTCATCATCACAGATCATGTGAAAATTTGACTATTATTGATGTATCATGCATGTGGGTAATTCATCACCAATTCACTTTAATAAAGTGAGTGCTATTTTTGCCATCACCATTGAAGCGTGGCGGTGCAATATCATAAGCTTTACTGCTGCGACGCCAAAAAAAACCATTTAAGTCCTGCTGCTTGCCAAATTGCCATTCTGTAAAAAAACAGTGAGCTCCCCGAAAAACCACGGTATAGTTCGTACACAGGCCAAAGGCTCGTGGAGCAGCTAATTCAAGATTATGCTAATGTGGCTATTTCAAAGGGCTTTGCAGGCTCACACGTCTGCAAAGGAAACAAGATGGTAATGCTCATACAACTGCCACTACAAAATGGCATCAGGATCAAAATCACAATCGAGATGATCGATATAAATGATGAGTACTTGTACAAGTTGTTGTATTGTCTGGTGGGATAGGGTTAGGACAGAGAGGGGAAAGGTACAGGAGGAGGCTGTATTTTCAAATTCTGGCAGTGTTTCCCCAGCTTTAGCCCTAACCTGTTATCAAACCTTTGTCACAACAGCTCACCTTTCCATTTCCTCCTGCAAACCCCCTAAACATAAACTGCGTGCATATTCATAAAAATAGTATACCGCACTTACCATCGTGCAGAGGCTAGGAGCACTGAGTGCTAGGTCAACCATAGCTGGTAGCAGGGCCTCAAACAGGAGCTGTAACTCTGAATGCTCGAGATACTGGAGAAAAGAAAAGAAGACACGCAGGCAGGAGTTCTGTTAAATGGGATATCTCTGTGGAGCTGACTGCCTAGTTAGGCAGGCAGTTACTCAGAGCCAGCAGTCAGAGTGACTGATTAGATCTGAAGTGATGTATTGTTTTGTTAACACTGCTGATTTTTTTCAACCAAAATGTGAAGTCACAATCAAACCACTCTTTATTTTGTTTAGTTTTTTGACAATTCTGTTTTCAAGGGAGTAGAGCAAATTCAGTTTGCATCTCACTCGGAATAAAATGGCCCTGAAAAATTGAGGAGCAGCCAACAAGTTGATGGACAGTTTAAATGGTCTAATAACTGTCTGAAAGTGAGTATGAGGTCATAACCCTATACCAGTAACCAATATCTAAGGAAAGATGCTCAGTTCTCTCATGTCCAACAAGAAAACTCATATCAGTGAAGGTAACAAAGGTTTATTGTTGTTTAAGGTTGAACCCCCCACTCCTCAGATATCAATAAACCCATCATTTGAGCGGTGAAAGACGAAATAGAAATGCTGCAGAGCTACTCGCTACACAGAACCAGGTTCAGAACAAACTCCCATCAATCTGGGAGCAGGCCTGCCACGGCCGAGGCAACCATACTTCAGCCTATAGCTTACCTCAGCATCCATCTGCAATTCCCTCTAAAATAAACACCCTGTTATTCCATCATAGACCCAGATTTACAACGCAATCACTTATGAGTGTATTGGCTTCGAATGTCACTGTCATAAATCACTTGCCTTACTCTATCAAGGTAAGCAGGGGGAGCTCGCGCTGATTAAATGGACCTTCTGGAGCAAATGCAAATGACCAATTGTGGAGAGAGTGGCAGGGTGGCTTGATTTCCAACAGGAAGTCTTTGGTGGGTGATTTGGTTGGGGGGCATTTATATGGCTGCAGAGCAGGTCTGACTAAACGCTGTCAGAAGTAATGAGCTGGCAGACATCATAAAGCGCTCCTGTGGGACTAATAGACGGTAGTTGGTGATGCAGCTGGATGAGGGCAGAAAGATGATCCCCCAGACTTTCCACAGCCACAGCAGCCAGCCACCGCAGTCACACACAGGCTGGGCTGCACACACAAACTATACCTTTCACATCAATACATATGACAGACTGAGTTCCAGTCGGACAGTCCAGATTAACTGCTGCATAGGTTAACGATTGATGACACTCTGATCTTCCATCCATTCTGCACTTTACAAGTTATTTTCATTTCCTGGCAGCTCAACCTACGCAAGTCTCAATCTCACATAGTTATTTAGAGGTCTAAGAATATTTTTTCAATGTATCAGACACAGAAACAAAACAAGTGACAAAGCACAAAAAGTGAGAGGTTGTCCTACTGCTGAATGTCCATATACTATAGAAACATCAGCTGTACTTACTCCTGGACTGCTTTCCTGCTAAGCCCTCAGACATTCATCAGAAAGTGACACAGTGACAGTTTCATTTGGCAGGGGAGAAACACTAAGACAATTTACAGACAAGCCCTAATTTGGATAACTCTTTTTTTTCTCCCCTATGGCTATTACACGTTGAGCGGAGTGTCAATCACCGGCCCAGGGGCAATATACCTCGTCACAATTACCCCAGTGCTGCACAAACGTTGCTCCAGATTTAATTAGGTGGTCCTGGCTGAGGAGTACAACAGTTAGGATTTAAACTCGCTACCAACTACAGCAAAAGATGCTAACATTAAAAAAATGGCATGCAGTAAAAATCATTCTGTCAATTACTCATCAACTGGTTTGCCCAAACAATGGCTGAACAGTTCAGTGTATGTGATTCTTCACTACATTAGTGTCTGCGTGAAAGAGAAATCACTTATGCATGTCTGCTGTAGAATGGCAGCTGTTAATCATTCCTGCTCAATGTGCTGGTGTGTTGCTCTGAATGCTCCCTCATCCTGCATCCATTAACTGATAGAAATGTAACTCATGTCACAGCAAGCAGTCAGCACTTGCATCTGTACACATGCAACTATTTAAATTCCTGTATCACTTTTGCCACTTACTACACCGGGGTTCCTACAGCTTAAGACAAGTTAGATTTAAGGCTTTTTCAGATTTTTTTATTGCCACTCAGAGTTAAATTTAAGACCAACTTTACAAAATCATAACTTAAGTTAAAATCATGAACTGACATCAATTACTTAGGGATAGGGACAATTTTGCCCAAATGTTTCTCACTCTGTATGTGGGATTCCACTGCTTCGATTCCCACAATGCGAGTTTAAAAAACATTTTGCATTAAATACACCAAGCCTTGTATACATTGCCTTGTACTGGTTTCAGCCATGCAGCAACATCCTGGTTAAACTGGCAATTCTTGTTGAGTTTGCACTTCCCCATGACGTTCAGGGTACACTGACATCAAGCAAACAGTGGTTCCCCTACTCTGAGCATCCCCGCTGGAAAATATGAGTGTTGTGGTTCAGGTTTCTTGATCTGCGTGTTGTTAATGTGAGAGGCATTCAATCAATTGTAGATGTTATTTGAGTTATTTTGAGATTTTACAATGCAACAACAGAAAAAAAAACTATTCATAAAATCCTGATTTTCATGTCATAGCATTTTTTAGACATTTAAAGACTGATTTAAGATTGAGGACTTATTTTTGAATTACTGAATTCAATGCCTTTTAAGACAATATAAGGACCCACAGGATCTCTGTGCACATATCCTAATTTTAAATTCTACCTTGACTTGTCCTTTTCTTGCAAGCATCACCCTCCCTCACTAAATGCCTCAGCAGAATGGAAACTGGGGGGGAAATACTGCGCACAGGACAGTGAGTGGAGCCGCTGACGCAATAGATGCCCGGAAGGGCAAGTTTCTTGCTGGCTTTACTGAGCATCCTTGCAGATTTAATGGGACCTTTTAATTAAATTGGATTAAGTTATAAAAAGGTTCAGGTGGCCATTGATCTACGGAGCTCTCCACTTTACTCTGAGAAATTATTTCAGAGAGGAGGGGGAAAAAAGACCATTTTGGAATGGTCTGAATTTTGCTGAGTGATCAATGATTGGAAGGGACAAACATCAAGCTCGGATATCAATCTGAGTGGAACATAACAAGTATGAAATGTTCCTACTTAATTGTAAGAGCTCCATTAGAATAATGACCTTGTTCCTAATGGCTCTCACCAAGACACAAGCCAAGCCAGACAGAGTTTGACAATATGCTTTACTAAATGTAGGTATCCAAATTAGGCGTCTAGTTGGAATTGGTTTGCTATTTATTCAACTCCGTCTTTTCTTTGGGTGGATAATGAAGTATATGTAGACTATTCTGAATTAAACACAGCCAGTAGACAGGCACTACTACTACTAATACGGTCTCTACAAGATTTCAGGAAGGAATTTCTACAAAAGGATTGATGCTTTACTGGGAAATGTTAAATTTCTAAAATAGTTCAAGTAAGTAATTTCAGAACAGTTAATTACATTTAATGAATAACAATTAATGCACTTGGGAAGAAGTTTCTCTAACAACAGGTATGTCATTACAGTCCTTCACTGCCTGAGCAGAGGAAAAGAAGTGTTAAGAGGAAGGAGAGAGACAGAAAAAAAAGGAAGACATTCCCCTGGTTCACCCGCAACAGCTGCTGCCGCCATGCTCCATGCTCATCTGTCCTAACTGTATGAAGCGTATTTGTTCCTGTGAGACTCCCAGGTACTGGGAAGGGACGACGCACACTGATGGGCTTGCAGCCAAACAGAGGAGAGAAAGCTCCCTTTGCGATAACAACTCTAGTTAAGTGTCAGCTTTAGCTTCATTCTTCATTAAGGTAAATTTTAAAGACATAATTAATCATGGTGAGTTAAACAAACACTGCCACTAAAGTTCAGTGGGGCTGACTGTCAGAACTGTGATACACATGTTGATTCTCTTAAATTACAAATATGAAAGCCTGATATAGAACAAATTAAGAAATAAGAAAAAAACTTACATGTTCTGCTTCTTCAAATAAGCCAAAAGAGCTGCTTTTAAATTTCATATGATTCATGTTCAGCAAAGACAGATGCCAAAGACACATTTTAACAAAACTGTATCATCAGCAGGCTTCAGGGAAGCCATTTTAACCTTCCCTTTTTTTATCTTTTGTACAAGATCAGCCTATAAACATCATGCAGCACTCATGTCTTGGACAGCTTACCTCTGTACAAAGAAGATTCAGGGCAGTGAAGTCCCATTTCTTTGCATGGGCTGTGTTGTATCTCAATATAGCATCCTGAAGAGGAGAATAAGGAGTTATTTATTCACACAAGACTATTCTTTAAGTACATAAAACTGTATGGCAGCAGATTAGCAGCAGGTTTAATGCACAGAAATGTTTAGGATCACAAATTTCAAATACTCTTTTAATACTTGCCATTACAAGATGTGTTTGTTGCAAACTCTGCCACCCTGTGGTTGTTTATGGGATAAGTTTTTGTATAAACTTCTGTGACAGTCGCTTAGAACAATACAGCAGAAATTCTCCAGTATCCAGTATAGCTAAAGTTTCAGTTTTATCAAAATGCCCAAATTTAAAAGCTAAATTTGAGACTGCATCTTGTCCTAACTGTTTTTAGTTTCCACCCACACTAAGCTGCCTTTGTCGCACTCGAAAACAATGTTTTCACAAATGCTTGCAGGGTGAAAAACTCTAGGCGTGGATGGTAAAAAAAACCCCCACTTTGCTGCCAAAATGATGACTGCTCCAACGTGTTCATTACTATGTTGGAATAATGCTAATAACCCAACTTTGTGTCTCCCATTTGTCCCTCTGCTGTCACTTCACGGTGTGTGCAGCTCTACTGAAACACAGTCTGAGAGATCATGGAGAGTAGGAGGTGACAGAACAGAGCTCTGACCTGCTGAGACCAAACTGTGACTCTCCCACTCCTCACCAGATGATGGATATAATACACAATTTTGTTGTTTAAAACAGTAAACAGGTGAGAGAAGAAGACAGTTAGCTGTTTTTGGTGTTTCAGTGGGGACTTCTTAATTACAGATGCAAATATCTTCACATGTATAAGTCCATTCATCCATCTTAATAGGACACAGATTATGTTTGGCCTCATTCTGCACAGTGTATTTGTCTTACCCTCACATCCAGAGAACTTTTGAACCCTCCCTGCAAGGCAGTCTGGATCAGCTCCCAACGACTTTGGACGCCACCTCCATCCTACATGGCACAACAAATGACAAACTGCTTTTAGTAAATAGTTCCTACAATAACTAGAATATGGGCGTGTTTTAAAAGCATGCACTGGTATACCTCAGTCTCCATGGGAAACAGATTCCTCTCGGAGCAGGGCATCTTCACGGACACATCATCCCACGCGTCTTTGAACTTGCTAGGGTATGAAACAGGGACCTCTCCCTCTCTGAGGAGATCTGTCTGTAACAGAAACAAAAAGGCAGGGAAAACAAAATTATTGAAAAGATGCAGTTTCCCTTTAAATATTTGTGAAACTTAGAAAATGGTAAAGTAGATATACCAAATAAAATTATATATGACTAATGCCTTAAAACTGTATACACAGATAATGGAAATAGAAGCTTAAAACTTGTTTTACCAAAAGTCACATTTACCTCTGTTGACTAAACAACTGAAGATAAGCTATCCTAATTTAAAGTTGAGATGCGATTTTCTTAAAACAGTAATTAAAAATCCACCATTCTTGTGATTCAGAAGGTGATGTGGAGGATCTAGCTTGGGTAGCAGTGGTTAGAGCCAATAGTGGCAACATAGCAGCACTGACAGTGTTCCTGTGGGACTTGTAGTGGAGGACACAGTCTGATAGGAGCTCTACTGACAAGAGGCCCTGAGGGGATCATGGAGGATGGTTTCACTCTTACTCCCACTTTTCCCGATCTTATTTTCTCTTTTTAAAACACCAAGTGCAGACCCACCACGCATCAATGCCCAGTTGCATCTGCAATCACATTATTATTCATGACTGCAGTGTTCTTCACAACATACCACATGCAAAGAACACACACCCCACAAGTGGCTTTTTACTCACCCTGACTGTGACAGTGTGGTTAGGCACTGCTTTCAGGTGAGACAGAGGGGGGGCACACTGGGGCATTCTGTTCAGCTCATCTATGGGTGTCCCCAGCCATCCTCTGTACATGTCATGCAATGAAACACAGAGCACAGAACGGAACAGGTCAGTATGCAGGGTTCAACACTAACTTCTTCAAGTGGTTGCCAGGCTGCAACCAGGCACCAGCTTTTGGTTGCCGAAACAGAAAGTATGTTTGCCATTTTTTTATCACTTTATATTTTGAGTAATGAAGATACCTGCAGTTTTACATCTGCTTTATCATAAAAAAGGTGACAGAAAAAAATGTTTAAAAGCTTTCCTATAGTAACCAAACATGAAACTGTTGTTTGTGTTTTATCTGATACTTTACAGAATTTGAAACAGTTATCAGTTAGTCATGGGGAACATGTCTCTCCCTTTCATATTTTGCTTTGCCATTATTTCTAAGACACATGCCTATGCATATGCGAGTAAATGTAGCAATACACATGCAGTGCTGTCTCGTGCAACATTTTCAGATTTCAGTTCTTACTGTGACAGCAATGTTTAAACATCACTAATGCAACAAATATCATGTGCTGTCCTTATTTTTATAAGTTAAAAAGTGGTTTCCAGGGATGGCAACCACAGGCCAAGAATTAGCTTCCACTCTCTCAACATGGTTGCCAATGGCAACTTGGCCTCTATTACTGCCGAGCCCTGGTATGCCACACTATTACTGAATGACATTAGAGTGCATACTGGAGCGAAGAAACCACAGTAAAGATGATTCACTGATCACAAAACACAAAAAGTAAAACACAGAAAATTTTCACAAGTACCTTTCAAAAAGTGCACCTGACCGGCTCATACCAGATGAGCCACTGTTCCCAGCTATGTCAGCAACCTTAGTTCCCACGGCACCCAGATGGACTTTTTCTTTGGCCGAGCATCCAGATTCAGAGTCTTTGACAAACTGCTGAGATTCCTTTGCAAAGTTAGAGTCCTCTGCACAACCCCTGCCATCATGATCCTTGTCTGCAGAGCTGTTGACGAGCATGGTCTTACTGACGGGACTGTCCGGACTCAACATCTCCACATCACTGGGTGTACTTACACCCTTCCTGGGACTAATACTAAGACAGAGGGTGAGTTTTGGATTTGGAGAGTGTGCAGCAACACAGGTTGTTTTGACAGAGTGAGGACCAGGTGAACTGGGCCTCTTGGCCTTCTGCCCATTAGGACAGTGTGTTTGAGCTGTGTTAAATCTGCTGCTTTCAAGGACAGATTCATCCATCCCACCTGCAGACCCACAGTCCATCAAAGTCTGAGATCCCACGTCATCTTGAGTGTTCTCTGTTAGTGCACAGTCTTTTGTAGTGTCATGCTTTTGGGGTCCACAAAATAGGTAATCTTTTCTATCTGATAAGGTTGTTTTAGGAGCATCATCGTCCGCACCCTCTGGCTCGACTTCAGCAGTCAAACTGTAGCGGGACAGAAAGACAACTGAGCAAGAGAAGGCCTTGTATGTATGCCGAAATTACAAAGTGTACTTTTATGATCAAAATAATGCAACTTCACTTTTCTCAAAGAGGGATTAGCCATTAGTTAAGAAGTAAACGCTTGACCACAAAAAAATCCTGAGCCTATCTAGACTGCTTTACCTCTTTTGAGAATCCATCACTTCATCCATCTTTGACAGGTCAGACAAGATGACTCAACAATAACTGCTTAAGAAGGAAAACATTCACGTTGAAAAGCTGTGGCATTTCTCATCATTTTATACATGGCAACAAAGTTATGGTATAGTTACACACTGCCCCTTTTCTGGTGACACTGGACTTTACTTTAAAGCCAAATACAAAGCTTTGTTTATGTATGGTACTAGATAGGAGATACCCTCAGATCTTGGTACGGACAGCCAGTACAACTTAAATGTGTTTTTAGACTTTGTTTGGTCCACTTCTCAAAACATGAGGCTGGGCAGCTCGACTTGAGTGAGTCGTGGTCTCAGCTTTCGTTTCAGCCTCTTACCTTAGGTAGTAGTTTCATATTTTGACAGTAATTTAAAACAAACAAGCGCTCGGCAGCCTGCACATCACGAAGCAACAAAGCTACAATTAGCTAGCTAACTAACCCTCACAAACCTAACCGTTATACTTTTAACATTGCGAAAACAATACATAGTTGCTCAACTATTAGTGGTAACGTTACAGTATTTTTTCCGACAGATATGTTTAACAGCTTACAACCTTAATGCGGACACATCATCCAGGACATAAAAAACAAGTCATCCTGAGCTAACTTAGCTTTGATTGGCTACAAATCTAAACGTTAGCTATTATTCGCTAGCTCCGATTCTTGTAGATAGCGCTCACGTACTTCAGCCTGCTCGAGCTAGCCGTGCTGTGTCCGTTAAAACAAAGAGATACAACTTACAAGCATGCCCCTGTTTGTGTTAGACTTCTGAGTTAAAGCATTACATAATTATTTATTTATTTTCATACACTACTGTATCTTCCCAGACCACATATCACTCCAAATGTTATCGTCCGGTTTACTTTCACTTCGTTGTTGCAGGCAGCTGCTTCACGTTGACGGCAGTGGTATATGGACCAATCCGGACATTCTTCTTGAGAAAAGAGGCGGGATCATGAGTCGGTATCCTAGCAACTGAGCCAAAAAGGAGTTTACTGACGTGCAACTGTTAAGGAGGTATTGAAATTGATAGAAATACTGAAAAGACGAGAAAAATCACAAAGTAGCAATAAAATGTAAAGTGCCTGTCTTTATGAAATGTATTTTATAAATCAGTGGTAAAAAAAAAAATTAAATGTTTATAATGTACATTTATTATAATTTATTTAATGTTGTACTTCATTTTTTCAATTTTATTCACTGTAAACTTGTTTTGCTGATTTTTTTTTTTTTGCTATTTTATCATTTTATTTATTTTATGTTACTGTATTCCTTATCTCGCTGACTTTTTTAATCTGCGGTTATTTTCTCTACATTTGCCTGTAAGGTAAATATAGGGCAAAAATGTATTATATATTTTTTAACCTTTATTTTTTTAATTGATTAAATTACCATAGTCTTCCCTTTATTGCAGCCATGTTACTAAATTGCACTGTTATGATATAAATGATAGATGAACAGATGAACTACTTTGTTTTGATATTGCTAATACTTGATGCTGATAATAAAAATTTATTTCTGATTTTAATATATACAGGTCGATAGTTTCCCAACACTTGCACCAATTTCAAATGTGTGCACAATAAAACAAAATATAAACAGTTTATTTATGACAAAGTTTATTAAAATATATTCATGACATTCTTGATTTTTTTTGTCTAAAATTTGAACATAAGAGAGATTATTTGCAACACAAGAAATGTACTGTAAGCAATACTAGAAGTGCAAAAAACGATAGTATTGTGTGCCAGGTAAATGCTGATTATCAGTCTGCTATAGCATCAGCAGAGGAAGCTTTTGCATATTTTTGAGGGATGGTAACAGTCAATGGGACTGTAGATTCTGCATGAGGAAGGCAGACAATCTCTCTGCAGTGCTTCTTAGGAGTAGGGCTTCACAATCTTCATTGAGATGTAGTTCTGTAGATGTGAAACAAACATTAAAACTAATTCAGATTACAAAATACTGTGAAAAAACAATGTGTGGT
This sequence comes from Epinephelus fuscoguttatus, assembly GCF_011397635.1. Lineage (NCBI taxonomy): Eukaryota > Metazoa > Chordata > Actinopteri > Perciformes > Serranidae > Epinephelus > Epinephelus fuscoguttatus. The sequence continues at coordinate 20,035,706 of NC_064767.1, forward strand.
GGATTAAAATTAAGTATGGCAGTTTCAGAAATATAAGTAATCTTACAGGTAGGGAGTAAAACAGGATCCCGAAGAACAAGATAACCAGCAGAAGAAGAATCGATATAATGAAAATCCATTTGAATCTGCGCCAAACGATGAACTTCATGGTCTTGCATGGGTTTGTAAACCAGAAGAATGATGTGTCAGGGCGGCTGTTAAATGCAGAAAGAAACATTTACATCATTCACGTTGAGCAGTTCATAGAACAACATAATCAAATTTCATGCATTTTTAAAATTGCTTTAAGGTCTCAGATTTATTACTTGGGTGGGTCCAGTTTGGGATTCATGTTTGGCTCATCTCTGCCTTTGCCAGCTGGTCTCTCATCCACCTCCTTCTCCTCCAGTATTTCCAGTGTCATCTCTACTTTTCCCTGTGGAGTTTTTAACCAGTTTTAAACAGTAACCAGGAAAAGAAAACGTGAACTAGTGATTGTGTTATGAACATCAACATACACCAAGCACATGTTTCCCATCCTTCTCAAGTGCACATGGCCACCAGCCTCGCACAGACTTCTGGGAGAAGAGTGAGTTGGGCGGTGGTTTTTTGGAGGTGGGTGAGCCCGCCATCCCGGGCAGCATCTTTAGGCTGCACTTTTCTGGGCTCTTTGCAGGAGAGATCAGATTGAGTAGGTCCAGCTCAACTGAACCTGTAACAGTGACATAGATAGAAAATAAGTTGTCTTTTATTGCAGCAGTTCTCTCTTAAATATCTCTATCTTTTAAGGGCCTTTGTGTGGGTGTGGTCATGGCATAAATGGGGTTAATAACAATAATGTTTCACCTAAGTAGTCATCCAGGGAGAATTTGTCATTGTCCCATATCTGGACGATCAGTTTAGGAGGAATCCTGAATTCAGTTTTGGCCAGATTCCAGAAATGTTCCTGTAAAAAGACATATTCAGATCTTTATTCAGATCATTACTCGCCATCATACCAGCACAACAAAAATTATAAATGATTATGGACAACAGTTACTTGATTCTTTGTTCCCGCTCCATGATCTCACTCACCTTCCTTGAGACGACACACAGCTGTTCTGCTGGGAGGTAGTCAAAGTCAAAGACGAACCTCCAGTTGAAATTTCCATCACCATCCAGGGATCTGTAGTGGACATCAGTCTTCTGCTTGTTGTCCTCCATGCCTGGCATCCATCTAGGAAGCATGGTAATGTTGAATTAGGATTTGTGAATCCGTCAAATGGATTAAAAAATGCATATTAAAGTAAAGCCTATATAGGTACAAACAGGGCTGGGCGGTATAGAGAAAATTAAATATCACAATATATTTGAGTAAATAATGTAGCCTTTAAATCCAGGGAAAGACAACACTTATGATATTACGATATCCAAAATCTAAGACAATATCTAGTCTCATATCACAATATTGATATAATGTCAACATATTGCCCAGCCCTGAAAACAAATGAATGGTTAAGGTCAAGTGATGTACCCTTTAACATAGATGTCACTCATGTTTTCACCAGTGATGCTTGTTTCGTCCAGAATGACATTGGTTGTGTTCCAAACAATGGCTCGCAAAATGTACCTGTTTTAAATATACAACGTTAGATTTGATGCTTACATACAATACAATGTAATGTTATTTTTGCCAAGTGTCTTACTTCTTGGCTTTGCGTGGGGTGATATCACATGGAGGACCTGGCAAACCAAGGCTCTTGGGGAAAATGTCGACCCACATTTGAATTTTTCCCTACATGTGTGGAAAAGACTCTTTAAACACAGCTATTATACAGCAACATTAAAATGTGAATTCCACAGAACATTATGTTCATACTTTGAAGCTTTACTTCTACCTGTAAAGCTACCAAAATAATAAATGCAGTGTTACTCCTGTGGTTTTAACCTGAGACAGGTTGGGTTGGTGGGAGCTGCACAGGGTTCTGGTCTCCACATGCTCTGGTGTCAAGCCCTGGTTTCTGAGGACATGCAGAGCCAGCCTCTCTCTGGCTGGGCCCAAGTGTGGGTGGATCACAGCGTTTGCCTCTGCAAAGGGCACAGCAGATTGTAAAAGTCAAGGATGAAAGATAATATAGTGTAGAAGATGAATATTAATATCAAAGATATACAAACGGTCAAACTAAGCAAAAAAAAAACAAAACAACAACTGTAGCACGCTTATTAATACTTGTTAAAGGCAGAATGAGAAGGATTTTCCTAAAACAAAAAAGATATGTGGACTCATACAAAAATAATCCCTCTCAATTAACATTTATGAGCCACAAGAAGAGGGTAGCAATGTCTGTGTCTGCAGAGGCACTTCCCTCTGCTGGTATTTTCTTTTATATATATGTGCACACATTTAAAAGGAGCCACTGAGCCAGGGAGGTGGGGCCAACTTTGAATGATGTATTTACAATCTGCAACCCACAAATCCCACTCATTCTGCAAGGCATTTGAAAATTACAGTACCAAACTCTTGCAGGTTGTATTGTTTTCCTGAGAAAGACAGTGAGCTGCCATCTCCCTCTATGCGTGGAGGAGGGACGCCTCTCACTCTGGCCACGCTCTGGAGGATCTGAGAAGGCTTCAGCTGGTCTCTCCACTGATTGATCCCTGAGCTGTAAGAAAAATGTAGCTTTTCAGTTTTGGATTTGAGAAACTAAAACGTATCATAGAAAAATTCCCTAGTCTACCCTCTAGGATGTATCAACTGTGCTGTAGATATTGTACTGTAAGAGTACATACTTACACACAGTAAGTCTGTGGCAGGCCACAGCAGGGCCTGAAACGAGACAGGAGTCTATTCTCCAAATCGATGACTGTCTCACCCACTTTTTCATCTCTACTCAGTAGGTCATAGTCATACACAGCAATTTTCAGGTCTTTGTCTTGAGGCAGGAAGCAGGACAGCTCAAACATCCTGGACAAAATGGAGGACATTTAATGCATGTGTTGCATCTATATGTTCCTACATAAAGTTAAAACTGTCCCAAATCATTTGAATGAATGAAAAATAAACAAGCTGAATACATCACTGCATCACCTCCCAAACTCTGGATTCAGGGTGTTTGGTTTGTAGTTATCTCTGTCATCTAGTGTTTTCTTTCCCAGTGCAATCTTAATGTATGGGTCACACTGAAACAAAGGAAAAAAAGTAGCTTCAATCATCTTTGTTACTTTATAAGTGAGCCTGGTCGTATCTCAACCCTTCATCACTAAATCAGGGGTTGTTGTTCAGTTCCAGCTACATATAATACTCACAAGGCCATTTGTATCCTTAGGCTGAAGGTCGAGACAGCGCACCACATAAATTCTGACCAGACACTCCTGTGGTCCGCTCTCAGGGAGCTCTCTAAACTGGCGAGGTGGAGGTGGCACCCCTGGATCATCGGGCAGTGGGTAAATCTTGAATGAGCCCTGAATATCATGAGAGAGGACGGCATCATTAGCACCACATCTCTTCTGCAAGTTAAGTACATTCACACAGAAACTTCAGACCAGTGGTTCTCAACCAGGGGTACAGGAAACCCCTCGGGTCCCTGAAGGAGTTTCTAGGCGTTGCCACGAAAATAGAGAATAGTTTATTTCCACTATTTAATTCAATATAGAAGTGAGCCCACTGTGAGTAAGAGTCATAAGAGTGACTATTCTGATCATAGGTTTCACTTCCTCCACAGTTACCTCCACAACTTTAGCTGACAACTATAGGATTTGTGTTTTAATCATATCTAAGAACAAAACCTGAAACAAAAATGGGGGTCTGTTACCTATAATGTTTATCAATCTAGGGGTCCCTGACATTGAAAAGGTTGAGAACTACTATTCTAGACCATTTTCCTGCCCAGATAACAAAAGACTGAAGAACCGCAGAGGATAAATTAAATTAAATCTCTGTGGTTTGTAAATTGTAAATTTAAATGCGGCTTTACTATTCACTCAGTGTGGGAAAGTGCCTCTAACTTAAGTAACACAACTCAAAACTTCAATCATAAAGCAAATGTTTGTGAACAGTAAAATCTAAAAACAAAATAAAATGATAAAATGATTGCTGTATTCCTATTCCTGAGAATATGGAGGTCAAAGGATTAACTCTACAATCCAAACTAAATGGCAGTGCAAGGTATAGTTAAAATGAAATATAAATTCAGGACAGGATGAAAGTTGTGCATTTCAACTCCACAAGCGCCAAACACTGTGGCAAACTCACAGCCTCACAGGCATACCAGTTTGCAGGCTTTATATGTAATATCATCCATATACAATGTTGCTGCTATGTTCCCTCCTTGAACCCACATCTGCAGTACTAGTTTGTAGCTGCCAAATTAATCCATTGACTTTGACTGAAATTCCAAAATTCTCCACCAGAGGGCGGATAAAGGCTATGGAAAGTCACTGTGCAACAGTAAAAGCAGTGATTACCCCTGATAGATTAGTGCAGGTAAAATGAGATGCTGAGTGGCAGGGTCACTCCCTCAAATTCTTTACCTTGAACTCTCCAACCACCGTGGGATCATCTTCCTCATCTTCATTCTTTCCTCGCTTAAGTTTGAACGTTGTGCAGAAATCGGTGAGTCCCTGGAACTGAGGAACCTCCTCTAGGTCACTGTTAAATACCTTAAAACCACAAAATAAAATAAGACAACACAGAGGGCAGAGCATATGTTACATCTAATGTAATCCACTGCATTATCTGCTGCACAAAACTAAGTCAAACTTTTTATTATTGTGAGCTTTCAACCTAACTATTGGTTTGTTTCACACCTTAGTTGCAAGCTTTCACAGAGCTCCCACGTTTTTATTTTTGGTTCAAAAAATTATCAACAGAATCTCCCCAATGTTTGAGTGCTCTTGTCAGCATCTGAGAGAAAAACTTTCTGTTTTGGATATATAATACTGCAAACTCTTATCAGGAAAAACAAGAATGAGGACATTTTGGTCACAACCCTGTCTGTTACAGCTGGCTTGCTGCAGCTTGTAAAACTAACACAAACAAGGAATCAAGGGAAAGATTAAATCATTTATTGTGCCCCGGCATGTTCTTACCTGCAATGTGTCGTATCCCTTTTTCAGGTAAGGCCCACACTTTTGCTGCTCTCCAACAGAAGCGTAGAACTTACTCCACCAGTCTACTGCCTCATCCTGCTACACAATGGAAAATAATGATGAACTAAGTGTTTTACTTACTTACTGTCTATCAGGAAACAATTTGTGAAAAGAGACAATCTCACCATTTCTGCTTGAAGCTGCAAAATGAGAAGCAAAGAAAGAAAACTTATCAACGAAAGGAAGTAGATGTGAAAATACTGTCTCTAACCTTTTATGGGTGCATTAGTATTTACCTCAGCTTTCATGATGGGACTCTCCTCAATGTCTATGACAACATCGCCCTGGGCAGTAGCTATCATAGCCACTGCAAAGTCAATGAAACAGGATACAATTAGCCTCTACTGTATACAGCTAAGTGTGCGTGTACCTGCCGGGGGCTATGCAATTGTGTATACCTCTAGCTGACATGCAGACTTCACTGTTAATGCGATACGGATCACAGCGGAACTCCTCCAGGCAGTCAATGGTGCACTGACCCACTACTGGTTTCCTACCAAATGGCCGGTGGTCGATGACCTTCAGCACAATGGCAGGGGTGTACATCTCCTCTTTGGGAAGCAGCTACAGTGGGAGTAGAATCAGCCATGTAAGAACATGTGGACAATCTAGACACGAAACATTTACAGGTGTCTCGGAATATTTATTCTCAGAAAGTTTGAGGGTTTGTACCACTTTGAGCAGCAGCACCGATCCAGGGAAGTTGGGGTTCTTTTTGAAGTTTTTGATTACAGCGGTTTGAACGATCTCACCACCACACTCCACTATCAAGCTGGGAGAGGAAACTGTGGCCAGCTGGTAGGTCTTCATGTTCCTCAAGCCCCAAGTCAAGACCTAGGAATCAAATAAACACATTAACACACTTTGAAAAACTAGTATGGGCAGATTAAGGGGCCAGCATGGAGGTAGGAGATAGGTGAAGGGGGGGAGGGGGGGGATTAAATGCAACTACAACAGAAATCTTAGGGTTGGGCTGATCTTGTCTGATCATGTAATGTGTGTCAAGATACTTTATAGGGCAAAGGATCGTTAACCTCAATTGCAGTGAGCTGCACCACAGGTCTGATTCCCTGGGGAACCATGTAGAGCTTCTCACCCCGGCGAGGAGGCACAAGGGGCATATCTCCGTCATCTGCCTGGAGGGCAAAGCACAGCATTCCCTCATGAGTACAGTTTTATTACATTACAGTACGTTTACTTTCTTTGGTGTCATCGTTACCTTGTTCTTCAGTAGGAGCTCTGCAGCCATCAGTACCTCCCCAACACTGCGACCTTTTTTTGTGACCGGGAACCACAGCAGCTTGGGGCTGACGGCCACACTGGGGTTCAGTTTCACCACTGGAGGGCATGTACAGCGACCCATGGGCTCATCTTTACCCTTGTAAAAAAAGTGCAGAGGCAGAGTAAGACTTAGCAAAGCCTGATTACATCCACCATGCATCCAAGTCATATTTCTAAGATAAAAGTCTGTATGCCTGCGTGGTTTGATCTGGTAGATTAAATATACAACGTACTACTTGATCACTGTCGCACAGCTCCACCACCACATCAGGAGGGTTGCGGGCGATAGTTTGAGGGTCTCCGTAGATTTCGATGTCCTCAAAGATGAGAGTCTGATCCCATGTGGGGTTCAAAGTGGACCTTATGACTTCTGTGGTCTTACTCACATGCAGGAATGACACATGGGCGTAGGGATCTGAGGAGGACCAGAGAATTATTTTGATGGGAATGTGAGACAGAATGTGTGAATTTGTGACGTAGAGGTCTTCACAGGTCCGCCCTGACCCCGGGACCTAAAAGCCAACCCACGACCCATACAGATTCAGATCCACGTTTCCAGGAATGGACACACATTCAGACTTTTTGAACACTACAAATGTAAGGAGTCATCACTATTTTCCAAACTCTCTTGTTGATAACGTCCGTAAATTTGAATAAATTAGGCTTTTGTGCTCATGGTTTACGTAAAATTAACTGAATGATTGGATTGTGGAGAATCTAACCATGTGCTGCATGTCCATATTGACAAGGTTTAAACATTTACAGTATATTTGTATGATCTATCTCAGCAGTTTGGAACTCGCATTAACAGGTCACCAGCAGGTGTTACGGCAGCCCACATTACAATAGAAAAAAATTAAAAAAAAAAAAAAAATAGAATTAAATTAAACTAAAAAAGACATCTGAAACATAAATAAACAGACTTGAAAAACATTTTTAGCAGTAGGACGGTATTTTTAGTAGCAATTTAATTTAATCTCAATTTGCTGGGTCGATAAAATAGACTCAAGACCTCTTCCAGTTCTCAGGTCTCATGCCTCTTGAACATGCACTGCATCGGGTCTGCAATATCTCGGCAAAAACTGGTCAGGTAAATATACTTTTAAAAATCATTGCATCCAATCGGATCTCGGAAGGAATCTTGAGGGTCCATTTGGGTTCGGATTTGCCATTTTGGACTTGTGAAAATCTCTGCTGTGATTTTTATTTGGTAGAATTGTACCTCCTGATTAGATTTCATGTATTCGTCTTGATCAGGCTTGTACTTTTGTGTTTCTGTGTCACATGTTGTCTGCCTTATTTTTACCTGAGAAGCTGTCTTTGTCCATTGCACAGAGATTCCTCCCCTGATACACGTACACTCTCAGATGGTACAGGTACGACCCTGAAGGGAGATATAACATTATCAGCATGTTCAACCGTATCACCTCCAAACACAACATAATCTCACAGGACATCTGGCACACTGCTGATTTATCCAGACTTTACTGGGTTTTTGATTCAATGCTATCTTGCATCAGGGGCTTTGAAGAAACAATCAGCAACTAGAGTGAGTGACCAGCAATCACTTTATCTGACCCAACTACTCACGGCTAAAGTGGCAGGAAACAGTGGGTGTGTTGGCGCCGAATACTTTGGATGCATCCGTTTTACTGGCCTTCTCGTCAACATCAACCCCCTGTTAACAAAACGCAGGGTGAGGTGCTTAGAAGAACAGAATTTAAAAAGATTTGAAGAAAACAGTGCACAACTAAAATAAACTTCCTGAGTGATTTGCCAACATCTGACAGGAACAGCCACATGCAGGAGGATAATGAGAGGATATGACTCAGATGGCATAAAGTAGCGGCTGTTGCCATGACAACTGCCTTGATGGGGGGAAATGTAAGAGCACAACATGTATTCAGCAATGTTCTCAGGGGGAACTCACTAATGCCCCTTCCAGCCTAAAGATGGCAGAGGACCCGATGCAGTCTGATGGGACCATCTTTCTTCTCCAGCGGCGGCGGCGGAACGTGTCAGAGGAGCGCTCCTTCCTGTGGAACTTCCAGCCAATCAGGGAGGAGTACTCCCAGCCTTCCCCTGGATCTCGTTTCTGTGAAGGACACAAGGACAGGAAAAGAATGAAAAACTCATAAAAATCTCTTAAATCTAATCTTTTATTTTTTCTTCTTCCTCCAGAGGTGGGACCAAGTCATTGTCCTGCAGGTCACAAGCAAGTCTTAAGTCTTTGCACTCATTTCCCGAGTCCGCTCAGGAACGTATTGTTAGTTCGTCATGGTTCTCTCCTGCAACTTGATAAGATGCTGACAGATTGGTTCAAACAAAGAGGATCTGGTGGTCAACTTGCTGGAAATGGATAGCGTTATGTCAGCTGATTCAGGAAATGAAGGAAAATGAATTGATTTGTGGCACACTTTTACTTATTATTTCTTACTTATACTAATAAAGGATGGTGTCAAGTATTTATAAGTGAAAAGGCTCAATTGAAGTCACAAGTCATTGGTATTAAAGCCCGAGTCAAGTTGCAAGTCTTTTTTTTTATTTTGGCAAGTCAAGTCTGAAATCATCAAATTTGTGACTCAAGTCTGACTCAAGTCATGTGCCTCGAGTCCACATCTCTTTTTCACCTCAGTAACAGCCATTTTATCAGCTATCTTCCTCCGAGGCCTTATGAGTCTCTTCCTACGATGGACGTGATACATTTTCTCTGCTGCAACCCAGGATTTGGGCTTATCATCGGGGGGAATGGTGACTCCATATTCCCAACCTATAGTACCAAAGGACACACAAACATGCACACACACCAAGTTAAAGTCGCACAGTTTCACACAAAAAAACAAAACGAAGAGAAGTTTTAGTGTTAGTGTTCATGTTACCTCTCTCATCTACAGCCTTGTTGCTGTCAAAGGTCCAGTCGTCCTCCCAGCTCCATCCCGGTGGACATTCAAAATCTGCTGGGCTTGGAACCTTTTCTCCATTCTTCACAACACAAACCCAGATTAGTGATCACAGAATTAATTAATTATTATTAGTAAACACAAAATTATGGATTGCCATTTAATTCTTAAAGTAACTCAGGCAAATCTACTTGTAGATAAATACAAATACTGGTTGATCACACCTTCCCAGATGCAAAGAGCATCTTACTTTTCAAATGCATTTTAGTGATTACAATCCTAAAACCCACATTAAATACTTTTTTTGGCTGTTTGGGGCTTGATGAAGTCCAATATTAACTCTCCTTCTAGCTCAGCTTTTCTCTCCATCAACTCCTGAGGGAAATATTAAGCTGTTTAGCTGCTAAATGCTTCACTGCATTCACAAGCTAGTTGCTAACTTCATTTGTTTGATGTTTGTTACAGGGCAGGGAGCAGCATAGAGTGGATTTATCAGCAATTTTTATCTTGAGACAGCTGCTGCCTGCTGTGTGTGGAATCAAAGTGAATCACAATAGTAAAGCTGCATGCCATAAAAGCAAAACAACAGGCTGAAAGATGCTAAAAAGCTTTAAATAACAGGGACAAACCAGAACTTCAGACCAAGTGCACAAAATACTGTCATAATTATTAGCGGCAGCCCTAATAAAAACTACATATCATAACCAGACTCAGCAGGTCACATCCACAAAACTCCATCATGTTTATTTACATAAATCCAAAGCAACCCACCTTTCCTGAGTACATAAAAGCACAAGAAACACTGATAACATTAGAATCTAAGAAGCAGACAAGTTTTTATCCTGTTATCTTCACCAATATTTTTCACAAAAATTAAATTTGTGTGTGAGAGCAGTACTGCAGGTCGTACCACGTCTGTGTAGGGCTCTGAAGCGGGCTTCCACTCCCCACCAGGGAAACGTGTTTCATTCTGAAAAACTTCATCAGTGAACTCTGTATGGCCCGCATCTGCTTCTGTTAACAGGCTGTAGAAAACACCACCACATCACACAGGTTGATGAGAAGCTTTGTGACTCAGACAGCAGCTATGTCAGACTGTGATAAACGGAGCGGAACAGCTCAGGAAGACAGGCTTCAGAGAGCTAAAATTGTTGACATGAACCTTGGTGGGAGAATGTACTGTAAGCGCTTGAGCAGAAGGAGTCATTAAAGGAGGGAGGGAGAACTCCTTAAATCAGAAAAGTGGCTGATGCCAAAATTCCTTTTCGTTTCCTGTGATTGTGTTCAAGATGTGACTGGTACACGCAATGATTGATGATTACTGCCAATGCATAGATAATAGAGTTGAAATATGTGCAGGGTTCTGGAGTGATAACAGGATGTTTGTACTTGAGACTGTACAAGCTAGGAATCACGAAGGAAAGCTTGAGTGTACGTGCTTGTGTGTGATAAAGTGAGTTTCTTAAACTTACCATCGCTCGGGGTCAACAAACCAGTCTTCCTCCCACTCCCATCCACGTGGGGGCAGAAAGCGTTCTCGTTTGAGTTTCACCTTTCCAGTCACATCTGAGAACTTATGGCGACCAACCAGGCCAGTTGTTCCCCACTTCCCTATAACATGGGCCTGGTTCTCATACTGTGGGGAGATAAGAGAGATAACACAACTGAAACCTGATTGTGTGTCAATAAAAGCTTTTTTTTTTTTAAGCTAACATACCATTTCAGCATACACACTGAAGTTTCCCTCTGAAAAGCTGTTGAACTTCTTCTCATGGGCAGAGAGACCGAGCCACATGTTGACCCGCAGCTGAACAGGGACCTTCATGCCTTTGTTTTTATCCATGGGGTACTGACAAACACATATTATTAGAATTTAAACGTGAAATATCTAATTACAAATAAATAAATGTGTTACTGTATGTTAGCTTTGTACCTGCATGAAAATGGTCTGGGTCCGTCCACAGTGTTTGCCACGCGCCTGTTCGCTAAAGTTGGAGTACAGGATCTGGTTTGCTGGTACTCGAGCATACGCCACTCGCTTCTCTCCTCTTAACATCCAGATGATCACATCTGGCATGCTGTTCTGAGGCTGATGGAGACACACAACATTTTAGTAACATCATTAATTTTCACTGATTTCTTTTTGAGCTACAAAGCATTTTTGTATTTTATTCTTTTCCTGACCTCCTCTGCCAGCTGCTTGATTCTGTCCAACCAGTCCTCAATGTCACCAACAGTGGCCTTGACGTCCGTGGCCTCCTCTCTCATTCGACTGGCCATCTCTTTGATACCCTCCATGGCAGCATCACGCAGGTTTTTCAACTGCAGATCCAGTGCAGTCACATTGGACTGGCTCTCCAGCACTGGAAGCTGGAAACTGTCAAAATGTTGTTGGTATGAGTAACAAAAAATGAATAAATAAATAACATAACCAAGTGGCAGCCTCCAATGCTAAAAATGAAGCCAACATGGATTTGCCAAAAACTGCATTTCCTTGAATGACTGCTTTAGCCTGGCTCCAGATGCAAGTTAATCAAAACAGTTTTGGTCTTAGCTTATTTCAACATTCATGACAAATGCACAGACTTAAAGTTATGCATATTTAAAAGTGAGGCCGCTTAAGTGACAGCCTGTCTGCAAGGCACTGCTACAGTCTAAGTCTGATCCACACCTCAGTCCTCCACAACTCCACCCTCTTGTCCAACCATGGTCACTTCTGGTTCCAAAAAGCCAAGATAGCAATGACCAAAATGCAGAACTCTTGGCTTTAAAATGGGAGTCCACAAACCAGTGGGTAACGTCATGGAAACTACGTCCATTATTTTAAAGAGTCTATGAACATAACTCAATCACTTACAAATGTATTTGACCCAACAGCAATAACCACACTACAGTTTTCATAATGATAAGTTGTATTGTGGCATTACGTCATTCAACACACAGGTCCAATGTCCGTCTGGTCCTGTCTTACCTCTCCAGGTCCTCAATCATGTGGTTGATGAGTTTGAGCCAAATCTCTGCCAGACGTGTCTCGGGCACCTTGGCTAGTATGGCTGTTTTTAAAGAGGTGAGGTGGGACTCCTGCAAAAAAAAAATCAACAGACAGATAAAAGGAGATTACTGAGCAGTATCTGCCTGTGTAGACATGCACATCATGTGACACTGTGACTTTTTCTCACCAGTCTGTCAGCGATGAAGAGGAGAACATTGACAGAGTCTAGACGGTGGCTGATGTCTTCCCAGTATGAAGTGAGAATCACTACAGGCTTAGTGTCAGCCCAGGGCAGGTAATAATAGTGATTACCTATGGGATACAAAATAAATATACGCAGTCATTTTAAATACAAGTTGTGGAGTGGACAGCTCACTAACATTTGATGTCCATGTAGTTTTCATTCTCTGTGGCCTCATGAACCCATAAACACAGACTAATAGCATAGTAAACAGTGAAAGAACTGCCCAGTGTCCACTGTTACATCAGAGTACAACTCATAATTATTTATTTTAAACTATTTTAAATTTATCAGCAGTGCTCTGAATCGGGCCGGTTTTCACGTGATCGGCCATGACCTGAGACCAGCCGGTCAGTCTAAAATATGCTGATTTTAAACGCCGGTCAAATTCCCCTGATTGACATCATGTAACATCAGCAGCGCACACACATGCACATGTGCAACTCACAGCTTGGGCAATGTGAGAAAGTGAAACATGGGTGGATTCTCACCTTAATCATTCACGCACACACCAAAAGAGAGAAGAAGAAAGTTGTCCGTGTGACATGTGCATGTGACATGTGCGTATGTGTGCGCTGCTGATGTTACACAATGTCAATCAGGGGAATTTGACCAGCATTTTAAATAGGCATATTTTAGACTACCCGGCCGGTTGCAGGTCACGGCCGATCACGTGAAAACCAGCCCGATTCCAAGCACTGCCAATAAATCGGTGCAAGTCTACTAATTTTAAATAAAAAATACATTTAATAAGGTAGAAATACTATGTAATGCATTCAGAGCTCCCTCATGCTCCTCAACTAAAAACCAGATTATAAAATGAAATAAATCTTAGTTACTCTTTTGAATTATTTTTTTCATACCATCAAACACAGCAAAGCTGTACTGGGTGGTGGACGACAGGGGCGTGCAGGTGGAGTCCATCTTGTTGCCATAGTTACCAATGCTGACCTCGAACTGGATTGGCTCACCCGGCTCTTGAAGCATGCACGCACTGTGGAACACAGCGCATAGAGAGAACTTCCTCCTCCGCTGGTACTTCTGTACTCAATCAAAAAGGATGTGGCAGTGTTAGAGGTTAGGGGCGGGATTATGGACCAGAAACCTCTTTTGAGCAACTGAAATCTTCTGTCAGGAAACTCTTTAAAGGGACAGTTCAACCTAAAATCAAAAATACAATTTTTCCCTCTTACCTGTAGTGATATTTATCAATCTATGCACATTGTTGTTGTTATTGACATTTTCAAGAATAAAGCAATTAAGCAATATATGACAACTTACACATTCAAAACTTTAAACTCTTTATCAAAAGCATTATGAGATAAATCAGATAAATAAGGAGACAGCAGTAATTACAGTATGACAGAGTTACAGACGGCAGCGTGTACCTGTGCCACCAGGATGTCATCACTGGAGATGTCATCCACATTCTTATCAACCTTCCCATCCAGCTCAGTGGACAGCTCAACAAGGATCCTCCCCCTGTAGGCGACCCCTTCACCCTGCAACAGATCAAAAAGCAGAAACCTCATGTACACATTGTCATGCAGGTAAAACATCAGCTGTCTATACCTACAGTAGGTAGCCCTCTGTGCTGAGCTAACAGCGTAGACTTACCTTCCCCAAGTTGAGGTCATCGTATGGGTCAGGCAGGCCAGTAAATTCTCTCGGGCTACCGTACAGGTTGACGTAGCAAGGCCCAAACGCTGGGAGAAAACCAATCTCTGATGCTGCAGTGCTCACTGTAACATATAGACACTTTGATTATAAACACATCTGGACAGGTTCGAGGCTTAAAGCAATACAGTGCATGAGAATAGACACACACACTGACGCAGAAGGCTAAACACTCAGCTATAAAGCAAAATGTTAAAGAAGGTAGATGACAAGTGCATACATACAGTCGGACACTGTGTTGCTATCAGCTCGTGCATCTGTTTTCAGTAGGGAAAAAACATAGACATTAAGTGCTACATATTAATATCAAAAACACTGAGTGACAACATTAATTAGAAAAATATAGATAACATTATTACCTTCAATCTCTCCACCAGAGGAAGATATTTTGCTCAGATTCAAAAACGTTGATCCTATGGCATCATCCTTGGTTAGACGATCCCTGCCAAGAGTTAATTGGCATGTCAAATATTTGTTGTGATATGACTGTCATTTGTGCAGCTGTGTATGAATGAATTTTGGCGCTTACCAGTCATACACAGTCAACTTCACACGTTCACACATGGACGGGAACTGCAGAGGGAGACAGAGGCAAGTGTTGATTTGTGCTTTGGAAATCTGAATCAAGCTCATAAGACACATCTTAATATGTATCTTTCTTACCTTGACTTGGAGATTGATGATTTGATTCCACTCTGGATTTGCGTTTTTCTCAATGATTTTGGTGCACAGCTAAAAACAAAGAAAACACCGCTGCATATAAATAATATTCACGCAGTAAGAAAATTAAAAAACTTTATTTTCTTTTTAGTTAAACATGAAATACCTTCTTGCCAGCAAAGCTGACTTCCAGATATGGATCCACCAAATTTTTCCTGTCTCCCTCTCCTCCAAAGACCTGTTTTACCGTCTGAATAAAGGCATCGTCCACTGAAATGTAAAGACAACTTGTGAATAGAAGTTTTTCAAGGGGATTTGACTGCATTACACCACAATGGTTAGAGGAGTTGATGTGCCACTTACTCTGTGGCATATCCTCTGCACGGTAGATTTTGAGGCTGAGCGTGGCCGATCGCATCGTGACACCCGCTGGCACCAAAAGATTGCTTTCTATGTCGTCCTGCTCTTCACTTATATCTCTCCTCTCAGTCTAGAGGGGAGGGGAGGGGAGGAGAGAGGAGAGGAGAGTTTGTCATGATCTTTTCAAAACTGATCTGTCCTGTGTGTGTAGTAGAGGGAAACTTGATGGGAAGAAAGACGGTACACACACCGGTGGCTCATCTCCAGTGCCCACAACAATTATGCTGACTTTCAGGTAGCCTTTGGCACCCGAGCTTGAGTCATCAGGATCACTCAGGAGGAGCCATTTTCTCAGAATGGCATGAGCTGGACATGGTACAATAATAAAAACATGTTCAAACACAGACTACATAATTTACACAAATCTAGTAAAGTATAACTTTTACATGGAAATACTGACCTGGTTCGTCATAGATGTAGCCAACATCCAGCTGTGTAAGCAAGAAAAAATATTTTAATTATGGACAATTTGAAATCTGTCAACCTGCTGGAGATAAACGGCACAATTCTGCTGCACTGAACTCCCTACTAGCAAGTAAATCACTACAGGTCAAATTTCTGAAATAAATAAAGCAGAAATAAGGGGTTAAAAGTAGTTTACTTGGCATACCTTGAACTCTCCCATCAGACTGTCAGCTCTGAGAGAGAACGAGTCATAAACCTGTCAAGAAAAGCACAGTGTTAGAGAAATTCTCACATGATGGACAGCCTTTTTATTTTTGTGAAAGAAAATTAGAGTTATCTACGCACCCGTAGACTAATGCTCTCATCGAACAGCTCTGAGGGCAGCATGTTAACATTGTAGAAAAACATCTAAGGGGCAAAACAAGCCACGGATGTATGAGTATTTCCCTTATCACTGTTTGCACAACACATTTTGAAGTCAGACACGTTTTATTATCAGTGACAACATTATAGGACTTACAGTTTACTAAGCTGAGATGCTTTGGCAACAACTGAGACAGAAGAAAATGCATATGAGAGAAGTGAGATACGCAAGAAAGCTGAAGACACTGCCTTTAAGGTCCACTGTCATATCACTGCTGCCAGTGCAGAGAAAAATAACCCAGGGGGGGTATCAAAGCTGGTGGAGATTAAGTGGCAAAGAGAGAAGACAAGAGCATGTTAAAAACAGACAGGCAAGAAAAAAAGGCAAAGTGAAAGTATCTCTACAGTATGTGTTTTTTTTTTTTTTTGTGGTGATGGACTCATTACCTCGTCGAAGAACGGGTTATTTCCTCTTCTAATTCTGGTCCTGTGAGTCTGTCCGCATACATTCACCTTAACCACTGGCTTGATGTTGTTGCCAGGCAGCTGGCGGCCCTCAATGACCCGAATGCGAATCTGAAGATTGCAAGCAAGAGTGAGGCAGTTGAACAAACAGTGAGACAAATCATCTGTGTCCTTCTTTTTTTTTAAAGATATTTTTTGTGCATTTTAGCCTTTAATTGATAGGACAGCTTAAGCGTGAAGGGGGGAGAGAGAGAGGGAAGGACATGCAGCAAAGGGCCATAGGCTGGAGTTGAACCCGGGCCGCTGCGGCAACAGCCTTGTACATGGGGCGCCTGCTCTACCACTAAGCCGCCAACGCCCCCATCTGTGTCCTTCTTGAAAAGGTAACATTGATTCATATGAGTTGATGAATATAAATTTATTCAGTGCAGATAATAATAATAAATATTTCAGGATATTTAAACAGGAACAAAAAATATGTTCACAAAGAAAATCATGTGTGTGAAACTGCTTGCCCTGATGCAAAACCATAATAAGGTTCACACTGTTGCAAAATGAGGAGTAAATATTATAATTCACTTTCTACAGGCTGCCCTCCCTTCAATTTCTATTTACACTGGCAAAGCCTGCTGTCATTCATGTGACAAATTATAAAAATCACATCCTAAGTATTTGTTATTATCCAGGAGCAGAGAAATCAAATGGACAATACCTGGAAGTCCTGAGGCTTATTGGCCAAGGCTCTATGCCTCTTGCTTTTGAGACGGACTGACTTGTGTCTGCGTTTCCCAGGCTGGCTTGGCGAAGTGGGAGCTCCTGGGCTTCCACTCTGACCTCCTCCCTCGACGTCTGTGTCCCCCTCATCACCCTCATCACCTTCATCACTGCCTCCTGTAAAGCAAAACCCCAAAAATCACACAATCATCAATATTCCAACTTCACTTTGTAGTGTTCTCTCAGCTTCATTTGTATACAACAAAAACAGACAACAAACACCCTCTCACTGGAGCTGGAAGCGTCTGAAGTGTCTGCTAACCTCCTAACAACATGGTGGACACTTTTGTGTTTATATTAGGAGATACCTCATAACGTACAAGCCTGAGGAGTCGTATTAAAACAACGAGAGGCAGTAATCTTCTTCCTGCATTAAAGTAGTTTAAGGAGTTGTTATCTCCTGTTGGATATGAAAAAGTAATGTGTAATTCAAGGAAAACCACCAATGAACGTTTAAATCCTGGGCCTCCTTTGAACTCACAGAAAACCATAATACAGCTGCTGAGAGGTTGTGTTCATTTTAAAACTGCACAGCCAGTCATAAGTATCAGGTGCAAGTCAGCTGCAGGAACATCTTAGAATAAAATCACAATAATCAATCAAAATAAACCACCAAAAGCATAATATATTTACACAAAATTGCATACATCAAAAAACAAAGCAAGATTCATAAAGAGTTACAAGAATAATATGTGATTTAACCTCATCCCATCACGTAGATGACTGAGATGAAGATTTTAAAAAGAAAGATGGACCGCAGGTCCTACTTCTGTCCTTTGGTCCTACTATTTTTATCTTTGTCTTTTTACTTTTTGTGTGTTTATTATTGCTTATTTTTGTGAGTGGGGATTAAGCATGTAACAATATGACAATATCATGTTACAATCAGCTTGGCCAAAACAATTGCAATTTAACGATACTATCCCAATAATCACCAAAATATACTTAAAACTCTTAAAACGGCCCCAAAACACACTGGAATCACTTCACATTTGTAAAGAAACAAATACTTTTATCATCACAGGAGACACACCACTTTTTAGTGAATGTCATTTTTAGTGAAAACAGTATTAAAAAGCCAACTGTTTGAAATGCCATCATATCTTTCAATATGAAATAAGACCATGCTTGATCTTTTACTTTTTTTGAGGTTGGTGCGTATGCAGCCTGTTTTTGCAGTTCCTTTATTGTTGGTTACCCAGCAGTCTCTCTGGCAGCTGCAGGACACACTATTCAAGATTATCCACATAACGGAAATTCACCACCAACTAACTATGTTTTCTACCGTGATAAAATCGCATATCATCCCATCCCTAGTGGCGATACCCAAATACATGAATCATTGAAAAGGGGAGTGAAGTTCTGTTTTGTTCTTTTGGGAGGCGATAAAAAATGAAACACAACCAGCTCTTTTCATTTCTTAGTTTAACTGTTTACTTACCGCCGTCCACATGAGCTGTGTCTCCATCAGGTTGATCATTTAGGTCTGGAGTACTGCTTGCAGGTGGTTCATACCCAATGAGCAAATTAATGGCTGCCTGAAAAAAAGTAAATGTTTCTCAATTAGTCTTTTCAGATCATCTGTGCATGTCTCATAGCAAATGACATGTCATGGGATTCAACTAATGCCACTACTTCCTGTGGACCCAAACAGATATCAGGCATCATCTGGCAGAGTTGAAGCTGCTTTAGGTGATGCATGGTGCACGGGATCAGGATCATATTGTCAACTAAATTTATGTTCTCACCCCGACAGGCTGTTGTTTCTCATTGAGCAAGGGCACATTCTTGGACGGGAGGGACTTTGTGTGACCACTGGCCAAGTCTCTCAGAGAGATCTTTGCAGAGCCAATGAACCTGTAAAGCAATCACATACATTTTTTCTTTGGTCAGACAATCATATATAAGTCAGAAAATAAGTCACTGCCGCTGGGGGAGAATATTGTCTTTGTTTAAAAAAGACCACAAGGACGTAAAGCTAAAGAAACAATAGGGAGGATGCTTTAGTTCCACAATCTGTCATGGACTCACGCAGTTACATGAGGGGATTGGATGCAGTGTTTGTGACTGGAATTGCTCGCTGCTCTGGATAGTTGGCGGTTTCTACTTCCCTATTTCACTTCTTCACATATTATGACAAACCGAGCAACAACACCTACTTTTTCTAAAACAGAAGTCATGTAGCAACAGTGATTAATAATCACAATGGCTTGCAACACATCAGACATTTTTTTTTAAATCATCCTGAACAAACGTGACAAACATCCACTTACTTTGTCTGGACAGTTTTGAGAAGTGAGCCATTTGTGATCTCCCAAGAGTACAAATGGGATACTTTGCTGTGTGACAAGGACCGGCTGGTTACTCAGGCAAGCCCCCGAGATGATGTACAAGTGCACAAGATGGAAACAATTAACATCAACCACAGGCATGTGCTGGGCGCGCTGTGCCCACTTAAAGGCTGGACAAATAGGGGAAAGAAGGCCGGTGGAAAGGCAGTCTTGTGTAAGCAACATGAAAGCAAGCAAACTCATATTCATAATCATGCTCTGGCTCTGTTTTTCCTCTCTTCTTCTCAACAGTTGTCCCGTTATTTATTATTTCACAGAGATTTAAGAAAAGAAAAAGAAAGGGTTGTCCTTGGAAAGCAGGGTCAGCTGTGGAGGATAGGAGGGGAACTCTGGTGCGGCAGTTTATTATCTCTTCTGCAGAGGCCACATGTAAGGACTGGTTTATACAAATTAATGTTTGTATACATACTTCTAGGAAACCAGAAAACAAAACTTAAACCCTCACCCTGAAAATCTAGTCTCAAGTATGTGGAACTGCTTCACTGAAAAAAACTAAACAGACTTAACCACAGTGAAAAAGCCAGAAAATGGTCTTCCTGGCATGCTGATATATTTTCCACTACTTGCATAGCACTTTTAAACAAAGCTAATTCAGGAGTGAAACAGTCTTTGCCAAACTGAGCAGTCAACAAGATGGTTTATCTTGTTAAGTACCACAGATTAGATACCCGTCGATGAGTCACATTTCTTTTTAAAACAATAGACCTCCATGTTCAATCAGACACATTTTCTCTTCACAATCAGCTTCACACTACAGCTAAAGTTAATTCTGCAGAGCATTACAGGCTGAGTTACAACTAGTCATCACAGATGTGCCAATGACAAGCCAGCGCAAGCTCTGTTGTTCACCCCCCTCACGCGGTGACGGCAGTGATCATGGAAAAATATCCAAGTGACTGCGTGGCTGATGCAGACACCCTTCCACCCTCCCCCCACCCCTTGTGCCTGCCCCAGAATACATTAAACACAATCAGTCACCAGAGTGACTCAGTGGGAATGTTTTTACTTGGTCTACCCTCTTGTCTGCACTGCACAGAGACAAAAAGATGGACGCTATACAAACAGATAAACAATCAAAAACAATGCAGAGTATTAAAAAAACATATATGGCAGTCTGAGACTTTCTTAAGGAAGGTTAAAAAAAGTGACTTTATTTCCTTTTAAGGCAACATTCCCGTGTTGTGAGAGCTGGAGAG